>NC_056743.1:794446325-794546325 GCF_019279795.1 Protopterus annectens | reverse complement strand
CAGTAAGATATTCAGTATGTGCTATGTTACATAACATCATTTTACATAAACATTTGCAGCAGGGCAAATATATTTTGGAGGAAGACGTCCCACACTTGGCATGGAGAAGTAGCATAATGAGGATCTTCTGGAAGAGCCAGCTACAGGTGAGGACTTGCAGATAAAGGCAGATGCTTTATGCTAGCTGCAGTGGAGGACTGTGACAGGTGAAGGCAGGTGCTGTATGCCAGCTAAAGGGGAAGACTGTGCCAAGTGGAGGCAGGTGCTGTATGTTGGCTGCAGGGGAGACTGTTCCAGGTAAAGGCAGGTGCTATATGCTAGCTGCAGGGAGGACTGTGCCAAGGGAAAGTAGTTGCTCTAAAACAGCCACAGGGGAGGACTGCACCAGGTGAAGGCAGGTGCTCTAAGCCAGCTGAAAATGAGGACTGTGCCAGGTGACTGCAGGTGCTGTAAGCCAGCTGCAAGGAAGGACTGCACCAGATGAAGACAGGTGTTGTAAAAGCAGCTGCAGGGGAAGACTGTGCCAGATGAAGGCAGGTGCAGTGTGTTGGCTGCAGGGGAGGACTGTTCCAGGTGAAGGCAGGTGCTGTAAGCCTGCTGCAGGGGAAGCCAGGTGAAGGCAGGTGCTGTAAGGCAGCTGCAGAGGAGGACTATGCCAGGTGAAGGTAGATGCTGTAAGCAAGCTGTAGGGAAGGACTGTGCCAGGTGAAGGCAGGTGCTGTAAGCCAGCTGCAGGGGAGGAGTAAGCCAGGTGAAGGCAGGTGCTGTAAGCCCAGCTGCAGGGGATGTCTGTGCCAGATGAAGGTAGGTGCTGTAAGCCAGCTGTAGGGAAGGGCTGTGCCAGGTGAAGGCAGGTGCTGTAAGCCAGCTGCAGGGGAGGAGTAAGCCAGGTGAAGGCAGTTGCTGTAAGCCAGCTGCAAGAGAGGAGTGTGCCAGGTGAAGGTAGGTGCTGTAAGCCAGCTGCAGGGGAGGAGTGTGCCAGGTGAAGGCAGGTGCTGTATGCAGTGGCACTGGCTAAAAGACATTAGTAATCCACATCATTTGTGAAAACAAAAAACTCCCAAACCTAAAGGCAACAAAGACAATGGAGTGGGACAGGATTAAAAAAAAAAAGAGTTATTAAAGAATTAAGTGAAAAGCTGAAAATATGGAAATTCATTCTGGCAGCTTCTTAATATGTAAGGAATACATTTATTTTACATGAACAAGGCAGACAGGATAATTAATATCAAGATAACAAGCAGCTGAATAGCTAACAGGCCATCATTTGCCTGATGCAGACAGCCATACCTTTCAACCTGCTGAAATTGAAAATAAATACAAAGACCTTTGAAAAGTAGATACATCCAGCTGCAAAGCTGGACATCTTATTAGTATAAAATATGAATAGCACATATCACCTCCTGTTTCCAGCAGGAATGTGGGATACTACTCAGAAACATATGTTTTATCAGAGATTTCAAAAATGATGGAAAATATAAGCAGACTGTGATGACCGTGCCCTGGCCCAGCAATCAAGGAGCCTCAATCCTCACCACTAACACCAGGGAGGTTGTCTCATAGAAGAAAAAAGGATAATTAATACACACAGTAAAGTACAATTTCCCTTAAGTGCACACAGAGATCACAGTCAATCTGGGGCTGGTTGCTCCCTTGCTCACCAGGTCCCCAATAAGACTCCCCACTGGCACAGCTATAGGGTCCAGGTCTCAGCCTAGCTGGGCAAGCTAAAACCTCCAGTACCCTCTCTATCCAACCAGTGCTTCATGTCCCTGCCCAAGTAGTTGACACAACACACACACACACACACTTTGAGATAAGTAATTATACAACTTCACAGACAATACCTGGGAAAGGCTGTCACAGATTCTCCAGCTGTGTCCCTTTACCCAAACTATACGTAGTAATTACTGCCACCACCCAACTAATAATATCATCTACTAAAAGGCCCTTAAAAGGGTGTCCAATTATTACTGTGCAATATTATTATCCAATGGTAGTATGACTAACAGCCAAGGCTTACTTTAGAGTGGCCTATTACAATAACCTCTATAAATATGCAATGTACTCTAGAGCTTATCTCTACACAAACCAGCCACCGGTAGAAGGTTTTAAAAATATTTAATACTAAATAATTAAAACACAAGACAAAACTACTACACCATGGAGATATCTAAGAGTTCAGAGATCACACAGAAACTTAAAATAATACAGTAGGACAGGTCTGATTTCAAAGAAAAATACCTAATTAATCTTTACTAGCTTTAACTATTCCTACAAGAAATCACAGTGCTAGAAACTTACACGTGAGCATAAGGCAGAGTGCTGATATGTTGGATATCAAGATCAAAATGCTTCTAGTCTCTTGTGAGAAATAGTATTTAAACATTACTAACAAACATGTCTCTAAGGCCCTCCCAAATTACATAATTTGTGACACTTAGGTTTTCCCAGTATTCATATTGCATCATCTTAACACCTGCTCTGAGTTCTCAGGCCACAAACTGCATTATTTAGCATTCTAACACCTGCAGAGAAACTTACAACAATAGAAAACATATTCTAACAGAAACTAGAGCAGTAAAGCACATTCCACATCTAAATTCTGGTCATAAACTTTAGCCTTAAAAAATGGGCATGAAACCTTCATCCAGCTGCACTGGAGTCGAATTCTAACATGAAAGGGTCACAATGTGCTTCACTGGGCCAGTAGAGTGCAATGTTGTCACATATTTTGCAGTTCTACATTTCACAGTATTCTTTACACTCAAGAACATGCCTGTATTTTACATTTATTATCAAGAAAACATGCCTGTATTTTACATTTATTTACAAATGCCAGAATTACATATCAAATTCTATTTGATTAGGCTGGTAGCCTTTGCCCATCTCTCCCCAATTGTCAAATCTCCCCCCCCCCCCGGGGAACTCAAGCAAGTTTTTCAAATGCCCCTTGAGAAACATCACTTGAGAATGTCAGGTCTATCTGGGTGTACCTCACACCATTCCCTGTCTTGAGAGCCCATCTACACTGGCATTGCTACTCCCACTGTGGTGCTGCACAGACATATCATATGCTTGCAACCCCAGACTTCATCTTAGCAACTTGGTATTTTACTGACTGGCTCTGTTTAACCATGTTAGAGGGTTGTGATCTGTCATCACAGTGAATTTTCTTCCATACAGATAAGGCAGAAATGTTTGTAGAGCCCACACTATGGCTAGACATTCCTTTTCTACTGCTGCATAGCATTCCTCCCTGGATTGGAGCCTCTGACTGAGATAAACCACTGGGTGCTCTTCTCTCTCTGAAGAAATCTGACTAAGTACAGCCCCCACCCCATAGTTTGAAGCATCCACCTGCACAACAAATTATTTGCTGTAGTCTGGACTGGCTAACACAGGAGGTCCTCCCAAAGATTCCTTAAGCTTCTGAAATGCCTGCTCACATGCTGGGGTCCACACTACCTTATCTGGCATGTTCTTCCTTGTCAGGTCTGTGAGGGGAGCAGTTATGGTACTATAATTGAGAGCAAACTTTCTGTAGTACCCTGCTGTCCCCACGAATGCCCTCACCTGCTTTTTGGTAACAGGTGCAAACCATGCTTGAATGGCTTCCACTTTGGCAGGTTCTGGCCTTATCTTACC
Source organism: Protopterus annectens (assembly GCF_019279795.1). Taxonomy (NCBI): domain Eukaryota; kingdom Metazoa; phylum Chordata; order Ceratodontiformes; family Protopteridae; genus Protopterus; species Protopterus annectens. The sequence goes on along the minus strand of NC_056743.1, from coordinate 794,542,677 downwards.
ACTCCCCACTCTATGTCCTAGGTAGGAGACCTCTGCCATACCCACCTGACATTTGCTTGGCTTAATGGTCAACCCTGCCCTCTGTAGTCTGCCCAGCACCTCCCTGACATGCTGTAGGTGCTCTTGCCAGGAATGGCTGTAGATAACAATATCATCCATGTAAGCAAGGGCAAATCCTCCTGCTTCTGCTAAGATATGATCTACCAGCCTCTGGAAAGTCACTGGGGCATTCTTCATCCTAAAGGGCATCTTTGTGAACTCATACAAGCCAAAAGGAGTCACAAAGGCTGACTTCTCTCTAGCACTGGGAGTCAAGGGCACCTGCCAGTAACCCTTGGTAAAATCAATGGTTGCAAGATACTTAGCCCCACCCAGCAGCTCTAGGGGCTCATCTGTCCTAAGCATGGGGTAAGCATCTGTGTGACTTAGTTTCCTGTAGTCCACACAGAACCTGGTGCTGCCATCCTTCTTTGGCACCAACACCACTGGCGAGGCCCAGGGACTGTTGGACTCTTGAATCACCCCTAGTTCCAACATCTCCTGTACCTCCTCCCTCAGAGTCTGTTTGATGTTCCCAGGCACCCTATAATGGGCCTGCCTGATAGGCCTTTGGGGTCCTGTATCCACCTGGTGCTGGACCAGGTGGGTGCTCCCTGGTTTCCCGGTGAACATACCCCCAAACTCCTGCAACACTCCTCATATTTCTCAAACCTGGGTAGGAGATAGCTGCTTGGACATTGCTACCCCTGCCACTGAGGTGTCAGCCCGAGCCTCACTGAGATCAGTCACAAGATCTCCTCAGACTCCTCCTGCAATCCACTGCAAATGCTCAGCACAAGGGCCTCCCTATCATGGTAAACATGGTACAGTTTGTGCCCCTGCCATCTGCCTAGCACTTCCACCATGTAGTTAACATCACTTACCCTTCTTACCACCTTGTAGGGTCCCACCCAAGCTGCTTGCAGCTTGTTGTGTCTGACAGGAATGAGAACCATCACCTGCTGCCCGACAGCATACTCTCTAGCTCGAGCATTCCTGCCATACAACACCTTTTTCTGTTGTTGGGCTTTTGCCAGTTTCTCCTAGGCCAGGCCCATGAATTCCCTGAGACTTGTTCTGAGGTTCAGAACATATGCCACAACAGACTCCTTGTGAGACTCACACTCACCTTCCCACTCATCTCAAATTAAATCTAGAGGTCCCGTCACACTATCCCATACAGCAACTCAAAGGGTGAAAAACCTGTGGATTCCTAGGGATCTCTGTAAGCAAACAACAGATGGGGCAAATATTTGTCCCACTCCCTGTTAAACTGATCTGCAAATGCCCGTAGCATGGACTTGATTGTTAACCTCTCAACAAGACCATTAGTCTGGGGATGGCAGGGGTTGGTCTTCATATGCTTCACCCCACAGGACTTCCACAGACAAGCCAGCAGGTCTGACATAAAATTGAAATCTGTCAGACAGTATTTCCTTTGGGAAACCTACCCTGCTGAAAATCTCTAGCAAAGCATTTGCCACCTTCTCGGCCTCAATGGAGGACAAAGCCACTGCCTCAGGGTATTGTGTAGCATAATCTACAATCACTAGGACATACTTTTTCTCTGTGGAACTTGGGGTACTCAGAGGACCTACAATATCCATAGCTACCCTCTGAAATGGCTCCTCAATCACAGGCAAAGACATCAAAGAAGCCCTCACCCTGTCTCCTGCCTTGCCTACCTTTTGGCACTGCTCACAGGTCTTGCAGTACGCTGTTACATGTCTGGAAATTCCTGGCCAGTAGAAGTTTTGCATAATATGCCTCTTTATATGTTTTATGCCCATATGACCTGCAAAGGGAATATCATGGGCTATGGCTAGAAGTGCCAGATGGTAAGCTCTAGGCACTACCAACTCCTTCTAGCCCTCCCTCAGGGGTCCACTCTCTGTACAGTAACCCTTTGTTCCAGTATACAGATTCCCCCTTCATTTGAGAATCAGGTGGCTCCCTAGCTACCTGCCTCAGACCTTGCAATGTAGGGTCTGAGAGCTGAGCCTGTCTCGTCTCTCTTTGTAACCCTTCCCAGCTCCCCTTCCACAGGAAGGCTGGCATCCTCTGACAGCAGTGCCTCACTCTCAGCCTGGGTACTACTACTCACCTCTACCTTTGCAATTACCCTGTCCAAGGGAACATCAGTACCCACAAGCAGCTGTGGCTCACATTCAGTCTCACTGCTACAGCGTAGCTCACTCCCTGAAGTAACCACCTCAGCAGTCCTGGCTGCAAGTATACAGTCTGTCTGGGTCTCCCCCAGGCTACCAGACCCACATGCTTGTCTCCTAGCCTCACCCCATGTAACTGCATAAGTACATAGTACTGCCTCATCCAAATCCTTCCCTCTCAGGACATCTGCAGGATGGTAGTTCCATACCCCTTTTGTCTCAAGACAACCCACTGCTGGCATTTTGTCTTTCCCACTTACTGGCTCCCTCACCTTTGGTTTCCCACCTTGCCTCTGTGGACACCTGTATGCCACATGACCCCACTAGTTGCATTCAAAACATTTTACCCTAGGTCCTGGATGTGTACCTGGACTAGTGGCTTCCCCTGCTACTGGTGGATTCTGTTGGGGCAGTCTGTGCTGCCCACCATGTGTTCCTTTAGACCCATGAGCAGTACTGGGGATCCCTTTCCTGTGCAGGGCTGCCCTGCTTGCTAGGTATAGGTCTCCCTTCTTCCCCAACTCCTCTGAAGTAGCACACTGTTTATCAGCTAACTAGATCCTCATGTCCTCAGGCAAAATGCTAAGGGCTTGTTACCTTACCAAAAGGTCTGCCACATCTTCAAAAGTGGTGACCTGACATCCACTCACCCAGCTATGAAAATAAGTGCTCAGTTTAACAACATATTCACATACATTTTCATCTGCCTTGCGTCTATGCTCATGAAACTTTTTCCTATACATAAAACATTCTAATAAACGTCTTTTTACAGCAGTATAATCAAAATAGTCAGTGCCATGCATTTTTGCTAAAGAAGTTACAGCTTTACCATGGAGTAAGGGGGTCAGGAACCGTACCCAGAGCCCTTGGTCAACTTCATACTGTTTACATACCCGCTCAAACATATGAATGAAGCTATCAGAATTATCTCCCTCTTTAAACTGTGGAAGAAATTTACTGACCTTTTGTGCTTCTGGGGTCCGGTTACTCCCTTCCCCATTACCTCCATGACTCTGGCGAAGAGTCAGCATTTCCCTCTCATGCCTCCTCTGCTGTTCATTTTCCTCAGCTTGTAGACTCCTCATTTTGTAGGCTGCTTCTAGTTCTATACGCCTGGCCTCCAACTCAAGTCTCTTTAGCTCCAGCTGGATTTTTAAGTCCACTGCAGAAATATTGAGCTGTCCACTCTCCAAGGACATTGCATCTCCACTGTCAGTCTGATTGTCCTCCAGGCTGCTGTTTTCTGATGTAGCTGTAACCAAGGCTGCGATAGGTCTGCTTTAGTCAGGTTTCCATGCACCAGTCCCCTAGCCTGGCACATCTCCGCCAGCTGGCTCCTTGTCAGCTTTCCATACTCTTCTGATGACATGCTGCCTTCTCACCCTGACTAACACTAAGCTAACAAATAAAATAAAACAATTGTGATCTGAACTCTGAGTATACACTGTGTGGCAGTTTTAGAGTACAAAACACTTCTAGAGATCACTGTACATAAGCTACGGGAATTCACTCTACCCACACCACTACAAGCCAATTAGTATGTGACGTAGATCCCACCACTGCCAAACACTTGTGATGACCGTGCCCTGGCTCAGCAATCAAGGAGCCTCAATCCTCACCATTAACACCAGGAAGGTTGTCTCATAGACGAGAAAAGGATAATTAATACACACAGAGATCACAGTCAGTCTGGGGCTGGTTGCTTCCTTGCTCACTAGGTCCCCAATAAGACTCCCCACTGGCACAGCCATAGGGTCCAGGTCTCAGCCTAGCTGGACAAGCTAAAACCTGCAGTACCCTCTCTGTCTAACCAGTGCTTCGTGTCCCTGCCCAAGTAGCTGACACAACACACACACACTGAGATAAGTAATTATTCAACTTCACAGACACTCCTGGGAAAGGATGACACAGATTCTTCCAGCTGTGCCCTTTTACCCAGACTATACGGTAGTAATTACTGCCACCACCCAACTAATAATATCAGCTACTAAAAGGCCCTTAAAAGGGTGTCCAATTATTACTGTGCAATATTATTATCCAATGGTAGTATGACTAATAGTCAAGGCTTACTTTAGAGTGGCCTATTACAATAACCTCTATAAATATGCAATGTACTCTAGAGCTTATCTCTACACAAACCAGCCACAGCTAGAAGGTTTTAAAAATATTTAATAATAAATAATTAAAACACAAGACAAAACTACTACACCACAGAGATATCTAAGACTTCAGAGATCACACAGAAACTTAAAATAATACAGTAGGACAGGTCTGATTTCAAAGAAAAATACCTAATTAATCTTTACTAGTTTTAACTATTCCTACAAGAAATCACAGTGCTAGAAATTTACATGTGAGCATAAGGCAGAGTGCTGATAAGTTGGATATCAAGATCAAAATGCTTCTAGTCTGTTGTGAGAAATAGTATTTAAACATTACTAACAAACATGTCTCTAAGGCCCTCCCAAATTACATAGTTTTTGACACTTAGGTTTTCCCAGTATTCATATTGCATCATCTTAACACCTGCTCTGAGTTCTCAGGCCACAAACTGCATTATTTAGCAATCTAACACCTGCACAGAAACTTACAACAATAGAAGACATTTCACATGTATATTCTAACAGAAACTAGAGCAATAAAGCACATTCCACATCTAGATTCTGGTCATAACCTTTAGCCTTAAAACAACAGGCATGAAACCTTCATCCAGCCGCACTGAAGCCGAATTCTAACATGAAAGGGTCACAACATGCTTCACTGGGCCAGTAGAGTGCAATGTTGTCACATATTTTGCAGTTCCACATTTCACAGTATTCCTTACATTCAAGAAGCATGCCTGTATTTTACATTTATTATCAAGAAAACATGCCTGTATTTTACATTTATTTACAAATGCCAGAATTATATATCAAATTCTATTTGACTAGGCTGGCAGCCTTCGCCCATCTCTCCCCAATCATCACAGAGACTATCAAAGAGATAGTGAAAAACCTGCGGACTTTAATGAACGGCATTGCAGCATTGTAGCACACAAGGTCACTTAGTTTTGTTTCTGAAAAAGGGAGATGTAAGATAAGCATTTTCTTTCTTTAAATTATTGGTGCCACCAGCATGTTTGTCATTGTAGTGTGTTTTTTCTGTATACTACACAACTTCAAAAATCATGTGTGATGAGAAAAAGTTGTATGAAGGAGTAAATCAAACCTGAAAGTAGGAACATAGCTCTAAAAATAGGCATATCATGTGTAGGGTAAATCAGGCCTGCAAATAGGTACACTCCACCAAAACAGGGATAGTTGAGAAGTCTGCATGCAGCCAATCTTCTTTAATGTTGCCTTTTATATCCTTTTTTGCAGACTCTACATGCAAAGTTAAATTTCCATGTTGATAGTCACAACATGTTTCCATACTGACATTCACTGTCTTCCCATTTTGATAGCCACAAAGCCAACATCAAAATGAAGAGAAGAACATGGTCCTAAGTTAGGAATTTACAAGTATTTATTTCTGTCCTTCCCATCTTTTCCCTGCTTAATTTTGATCTGTAAACTTCTGCTTTTAACTATAAAGTTACATTAAGGAGGAAATTGGCAATACCACTAATAACCTTTTAAATAAATAATGAGAAGAAGACTCATGTGATTCCCTTTCACAAGTCTGGTAAGGAGGCAGAGATTGAAAACTACTGATATGTCAAGCTGAATATTTTTTTTTCTTTTTTGTAATATACATCAAATGATGTAATGCACATTCGAGCATTCATCAAGGGTGTACTAGTAAGAATCTAACAAAGTTATCTAGTCTCAGTTCAAATGAATAACATTTTTTCTTACCTAAGAAAGAATTCCATCCAAATACAGACAAATAGCATAGGACAACCCCCCTAAATGCTTGTGTTTCCCTTCTGGGTACACCCAGACAAATAGCATAGGACAACCCCCATAAATGCTTGTGTTTCCCTTCTGGGTACACCCAGACAAATAGCACAGGACAAACCCCTTAATGCTTCTGTTTCCCTTCTGGGTACACCCAGACAAATAGCATAGGACAACCCCCATAAATGCTTGTGTTTCCCTTCTGGGTACACCCAGACAAATAGCATAGGACAAACTCCTTAAATGCTTTTATTTCCCTTCTGGGTACACCCAGACAAATAGCATAGGATAACCTCCCTAAATGCTTGTGTTGCCCTTCTGGGTACACCCAAACAAAAAAGAAGCTCTAAAGCTTCACTGCCATCATTCTTACCTTCCTATTACACTCTTGTGTTGTGGTGACTAACCTGTCAGTCTGGCCTCAGTTGTCAGGAAACATGCAACTGCTACTCAAAGATTTTTTTAAGATCTAGAAGATTCTGCACAGAGCCATTGTCCATGTGGCTTCACAGCAGGAGTGATATACCAGAAAAATCTAAGACAGTTATTTCACTTTGTAAACAATGGAGTAAACCAGAAAGGCCTATGGATGACATGCTCTGTTTAGATGTTAGCAAGACATATGACATGGTCACACACACACACACACACACACACACACACACACACACACACACACACACACACACACACACACACACACGAATACATATGTTACAGTGCACACTGTTTTGTCAATAAGTGTTACAGTTTTAGTTTGACACATTCATCATGGTTTATGGTTTTACGTTTTATTAAATGAACATTTGTTTAGAATACCAGGTTGGCTAAATGCTCTTTGTTTAAATGTGTACTTCCTGGGTGGGAATTACACACTTGTGGAGGGATGAGACTCTAATATGGTATATAATTCCAAAAGTCCTAGCTACACCCCCTGCAAATAAAAGATTGCTCAACAGGTTCTATCAGTTTGGAAGAGGTTGTAAAGTGCCAGCATGGATACAACATCAGCTGGTCAGTAAGATACAGAGTATAATAGTAAGGGATCTCACTTAAATGAGATGAAGTTTACAGCTTCCACATGGTTATTACTAGGCTTTCTTCATTTAAATATCAGTATAACTGGCAGTGTATACACCCTGGAGACAAAAGCATTCACCAATTACCCAGTTACAGTCAACTGGTTTCAATCTGGCACAAAATCATGTAAAAAGCATGAAAGAGGGCTCAGCTGTACTGAAAGAATTGTCTAGCATATGTAAACAAATTTAATGTATTGCATTTTAATTAAAATTAATTGTAATTAAACTGCATTAAAGAGATGTATTTGGGAAACAACAACGCGGGAGTATGAGGTTGTGTGGGAAGCAGCAGCAAGAGAAACATGCGTAAAGTACATGTTGGTGATAGTCATGCCAGATAACGTAAAGGTAAATGATTAATGTGAGAAAACAAGACCACCTGACACATTACTAGGATACATATCAAAAGACACTGGCAGCAGCAGAATACAACATATCAGTTTTCTCTGTATAGACAGCTGGTACAAACCCATCTACTGTGCTGTACGTAATGTTGGAGACATCATCTCTCTAAGGGGATTCACTTCAGAAGCTCGAAATACTGAAATCTCGAATTTTAGTATCTCGAGCCCAAGAAGCCGAATCCACATAATAGTGTAAGTTTAGAAGTGCGAAATTCAAAACCTCGAATATCGGAGGTTTTGAATTTCGCTCTTCTAAAGTTCTGCTATGGTCATGTATTCAGGTAAGTGTGTGTGTGTGTGTGTGTGTGTGTGTTAAGGGGTTTGGGTAGGGGCTGTGGTGTTTGTCAGTGTGTTTTGTTGCTGTGATGTGTGCGTGTGTGTGTGTGTGTGTGTGTGTGTGTGTGTGTGTGTGTGTGTGTGTGTGTGTGTGTGTGTGTGTGTGAAGAGAAAGTAGCTTGTGTGGTGGTGTTGTGTGTGTGTTTGTATGTAGTGTGACCTCAGAGTGAGAATATTTAAGTAGGGGGGTGTGGGGGGCTTGCCCCCCACATGGGGGGTGCAGGGTGACTTGTCCCCCTACTTTCACATAGTACAGTGATTGTGTGTTTGTGTGGTGTATGGTGTGTATGTGTATGTAGTAAAACTGCGAAATTCAAAACCTCTGGTATTCAAGGTTTTGAATTTCACGGTTTTCAGTTTTCGTTGTTTTGTGGATTCAACTTCTTGGGCTCGAGATATTGAAATTCGAAATTTCAGTATTTCAAACTTCTGAAGTGAATCCCTCTAAGGACATGTACAAAACCAAAACCGTTAAAAACAGGGCAAACAATAGTGGCATTGAGTCTATACCAGAAGAACCTACATCAAGAGAGAGAAGTTTAATAGGTACAGTTGTAAAAAAAAGGCTAATTGGAGACATAGCAAAAACCAAGTACCCTGACAGAGACCTTTCAAAAAATAGAAATGGATAGGAACAAACCAATAGAAATGTAGACATCTTAGATGAGAAATGAGGAAGCATTTGTTTTCAACAGAAAGGGTGGTGGAAAAGTCAATCCAAAACTACTTGTAAGCTTAAGATTAGTATCAGTAATCAAAAACAGACGAGGCAGACATAAAGCAATTCTCTTATCGGATAGGGAAATAGGCCAGTGTTTAATTAAAGTCTGCAGCTTATTCAAAAGGTAGGACTGTGCACGTAATAGTTTGGTCAAGTTATATAAATGGATATACTGTTATTGTACAGTGTAGATGGTTTGCCAAAATCTCATGCAGGACCATGGCATTGCTGCAGTTACATGCCATATGCTATGTACTACAATGGTTCCAACATGCAAACATGGCACAACAGAATATGCAAATTGTGTCAGTCTATCAGCAGGTGCACTTTATTTATTTAACATTTGTTGACCAGGAAAGTCTGACTAGGACAGAGCTTATTTTCAGTGGAGGCCCAGGAAGAAACACTCTAAATGCATGTCCTTGGAATGTGGGAGGAAACAGGAGTACCCACAGAAAATTCACGCAAATGCAGGGAGGACATGAAGACTCCACACAGAAGGCACCCCAGCCAGGAATTGAACTAGAAAACCTCTTGCTGTGAGGTGACAACATTAACCACTGCACCACTGCACTTCCCTATACACTTCAATGTTATATTTTTCTTTTTTTATTTCTCTCTCTCTCAATATATATATGTATATAAACTAAATACAGGATCTAGTTGCAGAGGTATACTGGGCATATAGCTCTGAACTTGAGGTATCAAACCTCTAAGTTAGAGAGAAACTCATGTAATTCCGATAATAAAACCTCAATAGTACAAAGGTGGGTGTCCCAAGAATTCCTTAAAGTCTTATATCAGGTATATTAGTACCAAAGCTCAATTCAGTAAATCCAAAAGACTATACATGGAAGCTGTTCTTCCCATTGAAAAGAAAAAAAACAGGATTTAATAAACTCCATGGAAGTTCCATGCAGAGCCTACACAGAATATTAATGATGTGAGGTACACTTAGGCAAGGTTTCATGGCTCACCCTGGTATTATTGGCCATAAAACCTGTAGACTGAATGTAAATCATTTTCTGAAGGATATGAAGTATGAAACAGAAATGTATGTCATTATATATTGACTGCACTCTTCAGCGATTTCACAATAAACCACCCATTTTACAAGGAACAGGCCAAATACATGACACAAATATCTAGGCATTCTGCAAAACTGTGGACAGTCTGCCTTTTGTGTGTTTAAAAAAATAATTTTTTTTTGCCAGTGTTTTCATGATGCACTGCTTGGCATAAGCATGTTTAGATGTGCTTACTGGATTTGTGTGAAGCACAGCAGTGCATAGAATGGAGGAATGGTCCACCCAGCTTGCAGACAGGACCCAGGCAGTCAAAAATATAAACTGGATGCACTCAATTAATAATATTGTGCATCACACAAACACTGTAAGCAGTGTTGTGCTACGATTAACAGTGAGAACCTTACAATTACTACTAAGATAATAGATATCATCTCACTAATCTCGTGACAGCAGGTGTTAAGTGTCGGTATGGAGTGCAGATGGTGCGGGGTTCTAGTACAGATTGTGCAAGTTTTATTTTACTGTTGTGAGATCGCAGATTACAGCAATAAAGTGCTAGATACGCAACTGTTTTTTCAACCTTTCTGTTGTAATAGCTGTACGTGTAGGAGAACCATATATATGGTAAATTTGACTAGCCCACTTACACAAGTGCTCTTATACCTAATAAGCTAGACACTGCATTGTTCGCCACTATTGACATCACTTAACATTGTGCAAACATGATGCCCAGCATTACGCATCCTTGCCTACCATGTTTGCAAGATGGTAAGCGATGCAGAATGTTTTCAAATGTTGCAAATCCAAAATATGTGCACTCTCAGTAAGCATGAGACATGCAATAGAAGGGGAAAACTGCAGCATATAAACTGCAATTGGAGGGAAATGCTCAGACATTCAGCTTGAATTATGGCAAGCATGTCTGGAGTTGCTGGAGAGGGTGTGCTCTTTCGGGTGCAGCATTGGGGTGTCCATCAGTCCAAGATTTTTGTTGGACTCCCAAGTTAGGCAGCATGTGCCCCGTTTTCTTCAGCTGGACTATTCTGGCTTAAAATATAAATCTGAAGCCTGAAATAGTATTGCCAGGGCCTCAACTAGTGTGATAAGTATCTCCCGCACAGGTGAGCAATGCAGACATCATTTTGATGACCTCCAGATGAAGGAAGCGGGATACCCTCGATCTTTGTATTAGGGAATGCCAGGAAGAGGATACCCCACAGATGTGTAAGTATTAATTTCAGTGAGTAATTGTAAGAGTTAAAAGCTGAATATAATCAAAACTGGTATTCATAATGGTGTTCTGTTTTTTCCACAGCTACTGAGGAGAGAGTCTCGAATGTTTGATCCCATGCCACACGTCTAGTAAGGATGAGAGAAGCATGTGGTATGTATGCATCAGGACAGTACTGTTTAAATAGTATTTTAAAAATAATAATAATTTGTATAGTAATTTTGTAGCATTAAAAGTTAAGGACCACTTAGCTGGTATTTAACAGAGTTGTATCAAATTGAGCATGCATATCCCAACTATAAATTAAACTATGCATGCCTTAGTCTGCATCACAAAGGAATGGTGCCATATTCTCATATAACAATGGGCATGCATCTCTAAACAGTAAAAGGAAAAGTATGCATGCTGTAGTCTGTAGAACAAAAGAACAGTACAGTATTAGAGAGTAGTCATTGGTTGTGGGTTCAAAAAACACACTTCCCAAATATACAATACTGTTAGCTTTTCATCATTATTGGAATGTAACTTCATACCTCTATAACAGTGGCACAAATGGCCTTCTTTAATCTGTAATCAGTATAACTGGAACATGCATATGTGAAATATATGCACACATCAAGGATTGGTGGCTACAATCTGTACTATAGTGTGCCTCTCTTATAACCTGGGTAGTCTTAAAAGTAATGAAGTAACTTGCTAAGAGTTTGTAGAGTTAAAAGTAAAGGTAACAGAACAGAGTCAAATAATTGTATCAGTGCTTTGTATGTCACATATGAAGTTACTAATGTTCTCTTTTTCTCTCTCACCCCAACCCTTTTTTCTTTCTTTTTTGAGTTTATTATTTTCTTTTTTTTTTTTTGTTTGTTTTTTTAATTTTTTTATTTGTTTTTCCCTACAGCACAGGGGGGTAGGCTTGTCCAACGGGATCCATCTTCCCCCATTCCACCAGCTACAGCACCACTGCCCAGTATGTCTGGTGCAGTATCTGGTAGTACCCCATCTGCCTTCCCTGCAATACCCATCCCCTCAGGTAGTTCTGCCGTGGAGGTTAGGTAGGCCTGTACCTCCCTCCGGGATTAGTGGAGGAGTGGGTGAGTTGCTCACCCATGATGAACTGTCAGGGATGGTATGTAGGATTGTGCACTGCACTGTTGGAGCATGCCTATGCCAGATGGAGCAACTGCTCTCCATCCTTGTGCAGAACAACCGTAGGAGGTGCACACATTGGGCATTGCAGCCAGTGGTGCAGTGAGATGACAGCGATGACAGTCCACTGGATAAGGACTAGATTCTTACTGTCAACTGCCTCAATGTGCAGGGGACTGAGATTTCCCATCCCTTTCCCCATCCATGGTGTTCCGCACCTCATGAGTCCTTCACCATCCCTGTCTCTTGTCTTACTTGTCTTGTCTGTCTGTAATTGCTTCCTCACCTGCCCAACTTACCTCACTCAGACATTCCTACACCCTACAACATTCTTCTCTCTCCCAAAAAAAAATAATTGAGCCCTCAACCAGTAGACTGTTATCACTGTCACCTCACTGAGCTAATGGCTGCAGTGTCTGATGTCTGCATCTCCATCTGGTCCTGCACACCTACAGTGTGGCGCACAATCCTATGCACTATCCCCAGCAGTTCATCATGGGTGATAAACTCACCCCTCTGCCACTGCCTCTGGAGGGAGCTACAGGCCGAACTACCTGAGGGTCCAGGTAGTGTAGGGGCAGCAGAGGAGGTGCTACCAGGTTCTGCACCAGATGTGCTGGGCAGTGATGCTGTAGTCAGTGGAGTGGGGGCAGGTGGATCCTGTGGGACAGTCCTACCCTTCTGTGCTATGGGGAAAAAAAGTAAACACAAAAAAAAAAAAGAAAATAATAAACCCAAGAAAAAGAAAGAGAGAGAGAAAAGGGTTGGGATGAGAGAGAAAAAAGGGAGAACATTAGTAACTTCATATGTGATATTCAAAGCACTGATACATTTACTTGACTCTATTATGTTACCTTTACTTTTAACACTACAAACTTCTAACAAATACCTTTGTTCACTGTTAAGACTATCCAGCTCCTAACAGATGCACAATATATTACAGATTGCAGTAAGCGATCCTTGGTGTGGGCATACATTGCGCATTTGCATGGTCCAAATATACTGATTACAGTTTATAGCAAGCCAGTGGTGACACTGCTTTCCAGATGTGACATTGCATTGCAATACTGATGAAACCTTAACAATATTGTATATTTAGGAAGTGTGGATTTTGAAGGCACAGCCTATGACTACTTTTCAATAATGAACTGTTGTTTTGCCCTTCAGAGTAATGCATGCATATTTATCTATTACAGTTAAGAAAGGAATGCTTAATTTGATACAGCACTATAAGTAACAAATAAATGTTTCCTAACTTTTAATGCTAAAATAACCCCATTGTTGGGATGCATACATACCACATTCGTCTCACATCCATACCAATCTACCGGCATGGGTTTGAACATTCACTTCCCGGTCTGTGACAGCTGCAGGAAAAAACAGAACAGAACAAAATACCATTAAGCATACCAATCCTAACTATATCCAGCTTTTAACTCTGACAATTAGTCTCTGTAAGTGATACTTACACATCTATGGGTGTCCCCAGTCCTACATTCCTCAATCCAACTGTTGAGGGTATCCCTCTTCCTCATCCTGAGGTTTCTGTAGTGGTTCCTACATTATTTACCAGTGTGGGGAATACCAGAAGCACTGGTCAGAGCCCAGGCCAGACTATTCCATACCTCTGTGTTGCAATCCAAGCCATGATAGTCCATCTGCAACAGCCTGGCCCATGTTCATTCACTAGGAGTACAACAAATACTTTGGACTGCTGGACACCCCATCTTTGAACATGGAATCTCAAAACCTCTCCAGGAACACAAACCATGCCTATCACAGATCAAGACCTATGCAGAATGATGTTTCCCTGCCAATTGCAGGTATCGTGCTTACTGGGAGTGTGCACTTTCTGGATTTGCAATTTGAAAGTGTTGTGCATTGCTTGAATGCGTATTTCTGGAAACTGTGTTTGCGTGGTGGCCAATAGTATTAATTGAATGTATCCGGTGGTGTATGTTTCTGGCTGTCTGGGTCCTATCTGCTACCTAGGTGGCCAATTACTCTGGTTTGTGCAGTGCTGCTCTACATGCAAACAAAATGCACATAGCCAAAGCCATTTGTGCTAAGCGGCACATTGCACAAACAGTGGTCCCCAAAAACAAAAAAGAAAAAAGTATAAAACATGGAGAATTAGTTAAAATGTGGAAAATCAATCTATAACATACAGAGTATAAACTGTTAGTACACATGGGATATGACTAAGTCTGGATCACAACTCTGACTTAAATGCACTGTCACATAATAGGAGGGGGAACTTATCCATCTTTGCCCCACAAACACCTTTGCAGCAAATATGTGACATAATTCCTCACATAACCAAGTGCAACTGAATGTACACTGATATCAAAGCATGACCTATTATTTGTAAATGTATTCTATGTAATATATTTGGATGTAGTTCACTTACTGATCACACAACCTGCTATGATTTTCCTTGCAAATATACAGCTGTGTCCTACCTTTCTGTGTTTCTTGGTCATTCATCAGTTCTCTGACCAGAACTCAGAGACATGCAGTGCGTAAGCCTTAAAATCTGTGAGGATATTCTCTGGGGACAATATAATATGCAGTTGCCATCAAATTAATGCGAGGTTGGATTCCACCAACAAGCATATCTGATGTTTTGGGGGTGGGAGCAAAGGTTGTTTCCTGTCATGAATATGCAAGGGTATAATGGTCTTTCAAGGTGGGGGGGTGAAGCCAGGCTGAGCTACTGTTATGGCACAAACAAGCTATGTTGCTCTTGTTACTCTTCTTTTTTGCATCCTGCCAGTTTGATCTTATGAGGGTGGTGAAGCCAGAAACTCCTGTGTGTCTCATTACTTTCAAACTTCTTTGTTATTATTTCCCATTTCAAATGCATGGTGCTAAACTGAGGGCATGCAGTGATCATCATTACTTTCGGGTGGTATCAGTGTGTGAATCTTTGAGGCCTGAGGCCTACTACTTGCTAATGGACACATACAACTCAAATAACTCTCTGCTGTCACATGTGATATTAATTTCTGTAAATCTCTTCCACCTTGTAGTTGCTTACTGTACCAAGTGATGAAATAAAAGGACATGTCATAATATTATTATACAATACAGTTCAGGACCTACCTTGTAAATTCAGCAGTTGACACAATGTTATTTCAGGGCTGACTGATGCAAGCAGTACACAGCCAAAACATAGGAAGGTAAAGGCTGTTGCTCTGAGTTGAGGCCAGAAGAGGTTGCAGGGTTCCCGTATTGTGTCCCTGTCCACCCTGTAGCACTCTACAATGTCCATGTCATGCATGTTGTGATAAGTTAACTGTGGCCTCACAACTCTTCTCTGTCTCAGCCTAGGTCTATTGGCAGGAGCAGCATTGCCCGCAGCCTGTAGCACATACAAATGGAGTTAAGCAGCAGCAGCTCCTAACATTCTGTCTATGTAGACTTTCTGTGTCTGTACTCCACTACTTTTGAAATCCACAGGAAAAACCAGCATAGAGTCTAAACGGTTGTTTTATAAGTTATTGAATAGCTCCACCAGATTGGTTGACTAGCAGACAATTAAGCTGCTTATGCTGTAATTAGCATGTCTGAAACACAGCCTAGACAGATGCAGTCCATTAATAGTCAATTCCATTATAAAAAAGCAAATGTGTAGCTTGCCAAACTGATTGTGAGTATACTCGCTACATGTTCAGCAAAGCAAAATATTTCCCAAGCTATCTTTACAGAGGAGTACTAAACTCTGAACTTTCTGTTTGTGTAGACTTTCTGACACCATGCTGTCATTTTTTTACCTGCATAATGCATATGCTGGAATATATTAATGAATAATGTGAATCAGAGGCTTTTATACTGTTATCTATATGCATTAGTTATAAGTGTACTGATGGCATGGCCATGTTTGTCAAGCCATTTCAGAGGTACAAATGATTGACAATACATGAAAATAGTACGCTGTGTGATACATATGTACAAATGTTTCAGGGACATGTCCTTTGAATGCATGTTTAGCATTTCAAATGTGTTTTATTAGCAAAATGGTTCATGTGTCTGTTTTTTAGTGGGTGGGGAAGCAAAGAGAAGTTACTGTTATGTCACAAACTAGAAGGGGCTGTTCTTTTATGGGGTGGCACAGCTGAGTTACTGCTATGGAACATACAAGGATACGTTGTTACCCTTGCCACTCTCCTTTTTTGCATCCAGCCTGTTGTTAGTATTTCACATATGTTGTATGTGTTCTGCTTTTCTAGTGGGTACTACTGACTGCCTATCTTAACTGTTTTTTTCTGGTAACATTTACTTTGTAGTTATATGATAGATATCATTCTGCTGTGTTTTAGGACCGAAAATGTCATTAAGACACAGACCCCCTCTTCAGTGAGACAGAAAACACAATAATAGTGGACACGCTACATCAACATGGCACTTTTCTTTTTGGAAGGGGTCATCCTAATATGCCAGAGAGGCTGAGGATATGGCAGCAAATCATTGCTAACATAAATGCCATGGGTGGCCATGGCAGTACTTATGAGCAGGTGTGCCACAGGGCCACTGACATGCTCACATCTGCATGGAGCTGTACAGCTGCTGTTGCCCGAGACCAGAGGGTAACCAGGGGTGAATCTTCTGACACAGGGCAACTCACAGCAGAGTGGCCCACAATATGTCATTGATGTGGGTGCAACTCCTTTTCAGTCCCAGGAAGAGCTTCCAGGTAGGCTTTGTTATATGACCAGTTTAATACTGTTATATAGTAAAACAAGTGAAATAAAAGTTACTGCTGTGTCAGCTGT
This sequence comes from Protopterus annectens, assembly GCF_019279795.1. Lineage (NCBI taxonomy): Eukaryota > Metazoa > Chordata > Ceratodontiformes > Protopteridae > Protopterus > Protopterus annectens. The sequence goes on along the minus strand of NC_056743.1, from coordinate 794,525,869 downwards.
GCTTGTTTTGCGGGGAGGGGTTGAATATTAGTACAGTGATAAGCTCAGTTTGGAGTTGTCAGCCACATTCTTGTTAAAGTAACACATCATGCTGATTGAGAGGAGTATTTTTATTTATTTATTTATTTTTATTTATTTTACATTTGTTGACCGGGCTAGTCCAACTGGATATATGTCCATTTTCAGTAGAGGCCCGGAGAGAAAAGCTCCAAAACAGATGCATTATACCAATATGTAAAAGGTTACAATTTAAAAACAGTATATATAAGGTTACAATCAAGTTAACATAGCAGATGTTTCAAAACATTTTACAGTACATTCCTGAAGAAATATTTACAAAAATATAGAACAAGATATTCACATGAGGTAGATTGAACTTTTTCCAGGTTTACAGTTCCTGAGAATGGTTGCATAAGAATATTTACAACATATAGAACAAGATATCCACGTGAGATAGATCATAACTGTATCTAGGTTTACAATTCCTGCAATGCTTGCAGTAAAGAACATAGAATCAAAAGTTAGAGTGGAGTTAGGAGAAAAATTAGTAACAGAGAAGGTAGCTTAGTCGGAGTTGGTGCAAGGGCATAACCAGTGTGTTCTAAGGTATATTTTGAGATTTTGTTTGAAGTGGAGTAGGGAAGGAAGTGAAGTAAGTTCACTAGGTAGAAGGTTCCAGTTTTTCCCAGTTGTGTTTGAGAAAAGAGAGTCACCTGCCATGTTATTAGACTTACTAATGCTAAGTAGAAGTTTATTAGCTGAGCGTAAGGTGTTAAGATTTTTGTAAAGAGTTATGAGGTTTGAGAGTATAGGAGTGTTGTTAGGCTGGTTGAGGATCTTATGGGCAATGGTAAGTTGCTAAAATGAAGCTGATTTTGCAGTTCAAGCTATCTTAGCTGTTTTAGATTCAGACAGTGATGAGCTCTAAAGGGATTACTAGTTGCAAATCTGGCAATGTTATTATAAGAGGTAGTTAGTTTGAGAAGATTATTCTTTGATAGGGTGGTGTATATTGGTGAGGCACAGAGACGTGTTGAGATTAGCTGGGAGTGGGCAATAGTAGTTCTGGCTATTGGAGTAAGAAAGTATTTGATCCTGTATAGGGAAGCCCATTTTTCTGTTGACTGTTTTTATCATGTTATTAATATGGTTATTGTCTATTGTAATTCCTAGGAGTTTGGTGGTAGAATCAGGGGATATGAGGGTACCATTGTTAGAAATAACAGAGAAATCTAAAGGCATGGATTGTGCAGCTGTTGTTGCCCGAGACCAGAGGGTAATCAGGGGTGAATCTTCTGACACAGGGCAACTCACAGCAGAGTACATGTAGTACCGCCTGTCTTACTGTTATATGTGAAGATGTTGGCCTTATCTCTTGCTTAACCTATTTCAGAACTATCAGGACTCTGGCAATGTAGGCCTTCCACAGATGGTGAGCCAAATCAAGTACTGCAGATCAATTTCTAGAAATCCAATATGTCATTTTAGGCCTCTTGTGTGTATTGCTGTACTGTCTTTAATAGTGATAGCACTGTTAGTTGTTTAGCATATATTGCACCACTGTAGTGCAGGTATTTACGTATGCCTATGTTTCTCCTTTTTTATCACAGGTGATCATGACAGTAGCAGTGTGGGCCCTGTGCCACCTGATGTCAGTGTCTCATCAGAGACTGATGATGATGGTGGTGAAACTGAAGCACAGTCGGAGGGTGTACAGGTTGATTTTGACACAGAGGTTGACATCCAGCCACCCCCTTTTTTTCTCTGGACACAGCCAGTAGGTCTCTGCCTAACAAGTCCACTGAGCCCACAGATATAATACAGATGGAGGGCAATGACAACGAGCAGCAAAGCGTGGCTACTGGGGCTTCAGTTCCTGTTGGATATGACTGTTGCCAATGTATTGGGCAAGATGCCAAGCAGGAGGTTGAGAGGGGTGCTTGGAAGGGGTCTGCTGTCCCTCCTCCACCTGCTGCAGGCATCTTTCCCGTGTCACTCAATGTATGTTTAGGGCCATCATGGAGGCACAGGCATGTTCGGAAGGTGCTCCTGCAAATGCTCAGGGTTGTGCATGTAGCATAATCTGACATGTGTGACTGCCTCCACTGTGTCACCAATTCCCTGGATCAGATGAATAACATGTTGGAACAACTGGTGTCGGTGATGCAGTGAGCAGTGTCTGTGATGGAACATTGTCCTCGTGGGTATAGGTCAGCCACAACATCTCCTGAGAGCCAATGTGGCCATTCTCGATCATACTGTTATAGTGGCAGTACTTCCACTGGTCCATCAGGGAGTGTGCTGTCCACACCCAGATGTGGCGGGCCATGGGGTCTTGGTCCTGGGTGTTGTTGTAAAGGGAGCACATCCAGCAGACATTGATCATGCTCAGGAAGCAGCACTCCATCTGACCTTGGGAATGGAAGAGCCAGTTCCCATGTTCAGGGGTGACAACGATGATGTGCCACCTCTGCCATTCACGGCTCACACCTGGCCAACATACAAAGACATAGAGCTAGCACTGAGCTTGGCTATGTTCATGCAGACTCTCACACACCACTTTCACATAGAGGACCCAGACAGACAGACAGACAGACAGACAGACACACACACACACACACACACACACACACACACACACACACACACACACACACACACAGCCTGCATGCTTCACTTTCTCCCTCACACACACACACACTCACTGACCTTTTGTGTCAGCCTAGACCTCCTGCTCCCCATCCCAGCACCCTGTGCAAGTGATGATAACTGTGCCATATCCCTGTTTCTCTCTTTTGGATTCAAGGATACAAAAGCTTTGTGTCTGATGCACAGGGTGCATAGCTAAATTAGTGCCTAGTATATCTGCATTTGTGTATTGAACTGATAATTGTACCTATCATTTATATTTGCCTTGCCAGATAACACAGTGGATAGCATCATCATGATGATACATTTTAGTGTATTCTCTTAAAAGGGTTGTGAAGTCAGGAACTACAATGCATGTCATTATGTTATAACCTTTCTCTTTAATGTTTTCCAGCACATATGTATGGTGTACATCATAAGACACGCCATCACATTCAGATCTCAGGATTGTATGACAGCACTGTAGTCAAACTCATCAGAATAATAATACAGTAGAATGCTATCTTTTGCAGGAACCTCACCAGTCACATGCAGCACACTGGACAGACCACAGGGCTTTCTCATGAAGATAACACAGGGCCTACTAACCATGACCTGATGTACGTGGGTAGATTAAAACATATGTCACTATAATCTGTCTGGTATCACATTACATTGTAAACTGTTATTCTAATCCTATTACTTTAGGTTTAAGCAGTTGTGCTTCGGGGCAGTTGTCTTACATTAAGATGGTTTGTAGTCTAACCTCTGGTGGGAGGAGAGGGTAGCCTTTGCCCTCTCAAAATGGGAAAAGCTGGCTGAATGATTGTGGCTGTTGTTCTAGGACTCTTGGTTATGGTTTAAGCACTTGGCCTCCAAACCAGTTATTTTACATTATGAAGGTTTGTGGTGTAGACTCTTGTGGCAGGGAAGGATAGCCTGCACCCTTCTAAGCTGGGAACTGTGGTTGAAGGCTTATTGTGTCTGTCATTCTGAAAGTGTCCTAGTTCTGGCTTAAACAGTTCTGTTCTAGACCACTTATTTCACACTGGGAAGGTTTGTTGTTAGAATATTCTACTGGATTGTTGCTTTAACTCATCCACTCCAGTGGAAGCTCTGGAAGTTTGCACTGCAACTTCCAATGGGCGGAGCTTAAACCTTTTGATAGAATCAAATTATGTTCCTCACATTTCAAACAATTTTTCATATCTCTAGAACCATAGAGATTAAGAAAAAAGTATAAATAGCAAACTCTTCAGCACAAACTATTTTTATAGCGGTAGTATTATTTAGGTTCTATGTCTTAAACTGAATTTTATAAGTGATAGTAAACACAGCAACTATTACATTTGTAATATTTTATAAACAACTTACAATATCTCAGCAACCACTCAAGTTACACACATACTGTCAAGCAGCATTATATTCATCTGGCTAAGAACTTCCGTATGAGACTAAGGAGTTCTGTCTGTGATAGTTGGTTGTTGAGATGTTTAGAAAAATGTGAAAACTATATCTATATAAATTCATATAATAAAACAACAGTTAATATCCATTTACCTGCACTAGACAGAGGTCAAATATTAATGCAGTTGAGTTTTCTATTGTGTAAGCTTTAAGATAAAATATTTTAAAACCTTGTACATAGCATGGCTTTGGAATTATTGATGCAAATATGAACAAGCAATATTTGACGCCTATAGGAGTCAGTAGGAGTTAACTGCTGATGCACCTGGAGGCGTCACTCAGATGTTGTACATTGTTGTATCTTTCGGCTTTTCCCGGTTAGGGGTCGCCACAGCGGAACTCCGGTTCGCTAATGATTGGTAGTAGATTTTTACATGCAGAGTTACCAGCTCTAACGCACAACCTTCAATGAAGGTACGCCCATTCACGCATGTCTCAACACAGAAGATGCTTTAGTTGAGAATCGAACAGAACAACGTCATAGGAGTTAAACTGTTTGTTCTGTTGTGATGGTGATTTAATGCACTTTGGATTTCTAGTACTTCTGCATTTCATAACATAGGCTCAATTCAGGCTTGCTGAATCTAGACTGGTATCATTGGAGCACTAAAACCAGTCCTCTTACATTAAGAAGCCTCACCTCTGCACCCTTGTGGCAGAACTGTGCAGCCATGAACTCATCTGAATTGGGGGCTAAGGTTAATTGTTTTACTTGTTTAAAATAGTTTAACTTTGCTTGTATTCCAGAACTGTGTTTTGGGGGTTTTGCACTCAGTTTTACCATAGCTGCTCAGAGCTTGCACTGCTGCCATGCAAGCAAGTCAGTTGTGCATTGTGAAACACTGACAAATTTCTGCAACTCTAGCCCTCCACAGATTAGATACATTTTGTAAGTCTTGTTCCAAAACATGGTCCATCTAGCCCACTCCCCACTAGTTACTACAGTACATACCTCCATAATGGACAGACAGTTTCCCACCATTTTTCCAGGCAGCCTGATTTACATGGGCATCCTGAGGCAACAGAGCAATTGCCTCATGAATACTGACAACAACTTACTGCTAAAACAAACTAATACAACATGTGAGAGCTTTATCTATGCTATGGATTTGGAATCAATTCTCACACACAACAAGCCAGATATCAAACTTGTCAGTACACACAATTCGCCTCTTGCACATAAGCTCTCAACACATAAATCCACATATGCAGAGGTACTTGCTAGAAACCTAACTAAAGATCGGAGAAATCCCAAGTGGAAACCTACTGCACATAGTGCAGACCCAGCAGACTCCACTACACATAATAATACACACACCAATGTCTCAGCCAATAAGCCCCTCAGGCAAAACATTTCAAAACCAAATGTCTTGCTCATAAAACATGTGCAGTCACACAGACATGGTTCAAGGCCATAAAGAGCACCCTGACCTTGCAGGGGTACAATGTCTTCCATATGTTCAGACATCAAGACGAGCATGAAAGAACCAAACGGCAGAGTTGTATACATTTTCATTAAAGACAAATATACAGCAAGAGTGGTCAATGAGTACGACTCTGTAGCACTACTCTAAGTCCACCTAACTGTATGTAAAACCCCCTTCCATATTATTTGTAGCTACAGGTACCCCATCATGAACCATGAGTACCACTCTGCCTACTTGTACCTAATTGACTTGCTCACTAAACTGCCAGCAAGTTCTGAAACTAACCACAAGACCAAAAAAACACAAAAAGGCAGCTCAAATGTATAAAATCACCAGCAGGTTTTTTTCCAAGTAAATTCAAGATTAAGATATGTAAATGTCCAATAATAAAATCCAAAGTCCACAGGCAACAGAAAAAATTAGTGCTTCCGTCCCGCTAGGTTTAACCAGAACCTCATCAGATGACATCATTAGAAAACCTAGGCATATTAAAATTCATTGAGATCCAATCACTCTTCAAGGTTCAAACACAACTACAACAGAACACCAATAACAGCATCCAAACATGATAGTAACCTAAAACCACATATTTAAAGTTTTTTTTAAATAGTATATATATATATATATATATATATATATATATATATATATATATATATATATATATATATTTATATATACACACACATATATTATATATATCTATAAAAATATGTAAAATAACTTGTTGCTTAATAACAATTTTAAAAGACAGCAATTGAATACTATCTAGAATTAGCTTTTAAATTTAGGTAAACATGAAAGTGATTCTGCTTCGTTCAATCACTAAACAGCCAAACACCTTCGTCATATGTGATTTCAACTACCCTTCTATTAGGTTGGAGTCATATATGTACACAAACACAAACACCCTGAGGTTTCTGGACTTTGTCAATACACATGCTGTATACCAGATAGTGTGCACCCTCATAAATGACTTGAATGTCCTAGACATAGTACTGATCATTATATAGTGGTTCTCTGCATTAACCCCTATATGTTGGCTCCCCTGGTCATGTCAGATCATAATTCATTCTCATTCACAATCATACTTGACACCATCTCAAGAACATAAAGGATGAAACATTTATCCAAAGCAAACTATAGACTCCTAACCAATGCCACCGTCAACAATGACTGCTATACAGGTGTATACAAATGGCCTGAATAAACAGCTATAGAAATGTATAGAGTCGGCTGAACATAAATGGATCAAAACAAGTTCCTCACAGAAAACAAGCCACCCTGATGGGATTCAAGCATACATAGGGTACACAAGTGGAAGAAACTACTGTCTAAGAACAAGAAGGAACTGACTCAGCAGGGGAAGAATACCCTCCACTGCTTGAACAATGAAATTGGCTATCTTGAAAAGTCCTCTAAAGCCACGTACAAACCTAAAGTAGCATCCTTAGCTAAAGATAATCAGGAGGCATTCTTTAGCTATGTCAGTAATCTAAACTTGAAGGCTCAGCTTTGTGCCCAATTAGTAGTGGATGGTACCACTCATACTGACCTTGAGGATACCACCAACCTGCTACCAGACAGTTTGGGGCAAACTTTACACCCTGTCCTCACCAGGCATACCCCAAAGCATACCTGTCACCAGTCCACTACCTAGTAACCTGCTATGAAACTAAGGGAATGTCTGCCTCGATTCCAGCCCAGTGTCTGATCCTGGCCTGGTAGGATGATTATATATGCAATAATCTAATACAGCTGATTACATCAGCATTGTCTGTTGAGCATACGGTGATAACAGTTTACCACATGCTGGTATAAAAGGATCTCTGTAATGTCAAGTAACATCTGTCTCTCTCTCTCTCTCACACACACACACACACACACACACACACACACACACACACACACACACACACACACACACACACAGAGTTGATGCAGTGAAAACAGAACCCCTAAGTACACACACTACAGAACACAGTACTATAAAGCAAGCGCCGCATGATATGTCTGACTTTTACATGCTTGCAGGTCAACGTATAGTGGATGACATCAGCAGGCCATGTGGGAGGAGAGATATTTGGAGGGCTACATGAAATGGATGTGTAGGTTTCTGCAAGTATGAAAAGACTAGCAAGCCATGACACTGGAGAAGTCAATGTAGGATAGCACATCTACTCTGCTGAGTAGAGACACGCACACACATACATACACACACACAGTTGACTGTAGTGAGAATAGGACCCCTACCCAAGTATACTGACTACAGAACTCGGTACTTTACGCAAGTCTCACAGCACAAGTCTGACTCTTATATGGCTGCAGGTGAACTTATGATAAATGACATCAACAGGCCATGTGGGGAACAACAGGTTGTGAGGCCTGTATAGGCACACAGAGTCATTGGTTCATATGAGGCCATTAGCATAACTGTAGAGTGTGTCCTAAGTGTGTAGAAGCCTAGCTGTGTAAAAACACAAGTACCCTTATTGAGCATAGTTGGATGCTTGAGTTTAGCAGAGCAAAGCTTGTTAGCACCACCGACTGGGCCTGACCATGAGGGAACAGACACCATTATATGTTACACTTTGTAGTATGGTTGATATATGTGTGTGAAAAATATGGAGACCACATGGTTGTATTGCTTGAGGGGGTGGACAACACATGATGTATACTGAGAATGTGCCCTGAAAAACTGAACATAGGTATAGAAGTTAACTGAATTTGGACTGTCACATCCAAAGAGAGAGGTGACAGCAACATAATCATGTTGTATAACCAATTGGACCAAATCAAGTGTGCCAAGCAGACATGTTTGTAACAAGGAGACTTATGTATGGGACATTTTTTTTTGTTTTGGGACAGGTGCCCTTTTTTTGAGAGAGAGGAATGTTGGAGAAGGGACACAGGTATGTCTGAGGCAGATAAGCTGGCAAGGTGAGGAAGAAATTGTTGCCAGACAGGACACAAAAGAAAAGACACAGGGACAATGAAGAATACAGGAGGTAGGTGAACAACATGGTTGGGGTAAGGGTGTGGATTTCACAAACCCATGGATGTCAAGCTGGGTGACAGAGGGAATCAAGTTGTCACCCACTGGACTGTCATCACTGTCATCTCACTGCGCCAAAGGCTGTAGGGTCTGATATCTGCATCTCTGTGTTATTGAATATAGTGATGTAAAGTAGTTTCTCCACCTGGCATAGGCATACATCCACAGTGTGTCACACAATCCTATGCACCATCCCCAGTAGTTATTCTCGGATGATAAAATCACCCCCTCTGCCCCTGCTCCCAGAGGAAACCACAGGCCTGTCCTCCAGAGCAGAAGTACCTGAGGGGCCAGGTAGTGCAGGAGCAGCACAAGGGTTGCTACCAGGTTGCAGCTTAGACATGCTCAGCCTTGGCGCGATAGCCAGTGGAGTGGGGACAAGTGGATCCCATGGGCCAGGCCTACCCCACTGTGCTGTGAGGGAAAGAAAAAAAGCAGAAAACAAAAGAGAAAATAAGGGTTGAGGTTGGAGATTGCACAAGTTACCTTATTTGCTTGTTTAGGCTGAGGAGGGTGGTCTTCCAGTTCTGGGTTCTCACTTTTGTATTTGTAGACAGCAACTCCTTTTGCTTACTCTATTACCTACTAATGACAGATGTGTGTCTGTCCAGGATAAGATAACAGTGTCCCACAGGCTGCTGTAAAAGGCTCACTGTAAAGTCCAAAATAAGCTCACACACACACACACACACACACACACACCAACCCCCCACATTTGACTGCAGTGAGAATAGAACCCTACCCAAGTACACACACTACAGAACACAGTATTTAATGCCCGCGCCATGACACAAGTCTGATTTTGTCAGGACTGCACAATAACTTATAATACATGACATTGGCAGGTCATGTGGGAGACAAGTGGCTAGGAGGCCTGCATGAAATGGATGTGTAGGCTCATGCAAGTCTCAAAAAACTGGCAAGCCATTCCACTGGAGAGGTAACTGTGGAATACACACTTCTGCTCTTTGGTGTAGACACACACACACACACACACACACACACACACACACACACACACACATTGACTGAAGTAAGAATAGAATCCCTACCCAAGTACACAGACTACAGAACACAGTACATAATGCACACACCATGGCACACGTCTGATTTTCTCAGGACTGCAGGTGAACTTATAGCAGATGACATTGGCAGGCCATGTGGGAGACAAGAGGTTGGATGGCCTGCATGAAATGGATGTGTAGGCTTGTGCAAGTCTCAAAAAACTGTCAATCCATACCACTGGAGAGGTAACTGTGGAATACATACTTCTGCTATTCTGTGTAGACACACACATACACACATCCAGTTGATTGCAGTGAGAATAGAACCCTTACCTATGTAAGGACACACACTATAAAACACAGTACTTATCACATGCTCCACAGCACAAGTCTGATTTTAACAGGACTACAGGTGAACTTATGGTAAATAACATTGACAGGCCAGGTGGGACACAAGAAGTTTGAAGGCCTGCACGGGTACATTGCTTCATAGTGTCATCTGAGTCTAGTAGCCTAATAGCAGTAAACTATTTGAAAGCCTAGCTTTGTAACAACACAAGTACCCTTACTGAGCATACTTGGCTGTTTGAGTTTTGAAGAGCAAGGCTGTGAGCACCACCAAGTGTCCATGTCCTTAAGTGAGCACACAACATTATGTATAACACTTTGTATTGTGGTTGATATATGTGTGAAAAAGTAATGAGACCCCCAGGGTTGTAATGCTTGTTTGGGGTGGTTTGGAGGGGGGGCAACTGGATGCATTGTAAATATAGAAATATAGTTATATTGTGCTCTTAGTTTGCAATGCTTCCACATGTAGTTTCATGTCATATAAAAGAACTGGACAATGAACACCAATAATAAAATATACATAAAATTCTGTAGAGCAATGAGCATTGGATTTGTGCAATGCTTAAAGTGTACACATGTGAGATAGGTCTGGTTGCGACCAGGGAAGCAGTACACAAATGTGAGCTGCACTACTGTTTGCTACTATACCCCGGTCCGATCTGTACACCAGGCTGGCTTTCTGCAATGGCTAAAAGCATTAATTGAATGCATCTGTTTTCTATTTTTGGGTGTCTGCTTTCTAGGCAATCTCGTTTTCCCCTCTTTCCGCAATGTTGCTCTTTACGTAAACAAGATAAGCTTAACCAAATGTTTTTTCAGGATGTAGTGCATCACACAAAACAGGAATTAAAAGAACGCAAAGAGGAAGATACTAAAACTAAGGAACACATGCAAAATCTGTAAAGGCACAGTAAAACTTGACAATACACATCCCACATTTCTACATATGTCAGGATTTGAACCTTCACACCAATACAGCTTCAGAAAATAGGGGGATGCCCTAGTCCTCTTTGCCATGCAAACAACTTTGCATCAGTGTAATGAAGTCATTCTTCACACAACCAACTGCATCAGAATGTATGCTGCTATGAAACCATCAGCTGTGATTCGTACATTTAATTATTTTTACTATATTTGGACATAGACCCGTTAGTGATCACTCAGCCTGTCATAATTATACTTACAAATATACAGCTCTGCGTTACCTTTCTGTGTTTCTTGATCATTCATCAGTTATCTAACACATGCAATGTGTAAGCCATTCTATATCATTGGCCTTAACATGTGAGAGGATATTAACTGGAAATAATATGATATGCAGTTGCCAACAAATGAAGTCCAGGCTGGATGGCACAAACAAGCAAATACTGTTCTTTTGGGAGGTAGCATAGCTTTGTTACAGTTATGGCAAGAACAAGGGTACATTCTTCTTTTTGGGGGGGTGGCAAAGCTCATTTACTGTTATGACACAAACAAATCTGAAGTCTGAAACTGCAATGTGTATCATCACTTTCTAATGTCTGTCTTTAATGATTTACCAGTACAAAGGTATAGTACTAAACTAATGCCATGCAGGGAACATCAGAATTCTTCAGATGTATGTCTGTGTGAATCTTTCGTACCTGAGGCCTACTAATTAGTAATGAACAAATATAAGTATCTGGTGTCACATGTTAAGGTACTTTCTGTACAAATCTACCACTGTTTCTTGCTTACTGTACCAAATAAAGAAATACAAGGATATGCCATAACATTATGGGCTCAAGGTTCAGGACTTTCCTTGCAAATGCAGCAGCGGACACACCTTTAATTCAGGACTGACTCTGATGCAAGCATTACACAGTCAACACATGTGGAGGTAAAGGTTGTGTGAGTTGCCTGGCATCAATTTTACTATATGTATGTGAGTAGGAAAAAGGTATTAGGTCCCTAGGTGGTCAGAGAATGTGCTATGCATTGTCACTTAGCCAAAGCAAGGACATACAGAGCACGCCTATGTCTGCCTACAGGAAGAGCAGCTGGGGGTTCCTCCTCGGATTGTGGCTGTGGTGACCCAGGCAATGGTGGAGGGATGTGTGTCCCTTACCCTTGCTGATCCTGCTGCAGCCGTTTCCACAGGATCTGATTGTGGAACATAGCATATACTGTGAATATTTGTGTATATGTACATGGATTATACTGCAGGGCTCCACCAGATATATCTAGGCACTGGAACTGTGAATTCAGAAGCCCAAACACATGTTCTATGATGTTTCTAGTTTGAGTGTGTGCCTCATTATGGCATTCTTCCATGGGTGTGTATGAACTCTTGATGGGTGTCATTATCCGCAGTTCCAGGGTATAGCCAGCATCCCCCAAGTAAATGACCCTGTGGAATGTCTCCCCTAGCAAACATTTGGTACACCTGTGATGTGTGCCAGATGTAGGAGTCATGATAAATGCCAGGGTTGCCAACACACGCATTTAAGATAATTCCCTGGGCATTACATACAACTTGGCAGTTGATGGAGTGGTATCCTTGTGGTTAATGTAGATTCTACCCTGCTCACCACATGGTGCCTTAATGTATACACGAGTGCATTCTATGGCATGTGGCACCTCAGGGTAGTGAGCTACATGGTTAAACAAAAAATAATAATAAAGAGTGCACCATGTATGGCCAAATCGAATAAAAAAAAAACTCTTCTCTTTCTAAAAAAATCAGTAATCCATGTATATGATGGAACAAAAAAACACAAAAAATAGTGATATTGCGCGCTCTCCATGCAGCTTCATCATCTATCTTTATTTATATTATTTTTTATACTTTTACTTTTAACTTTTTATTTTAATCTTATTTGTTTATCTGGTTATTGTTGTTACATGGTTAAACAGTTCCACATTGCTGGCCCTCTCTTCCAAAGTATGGGGGAAAATATGTGCTCACTGGCATGTATGAGCATAGCATCCAGAAACTGGTGGAGGATCCTGGAGGATGATGGCTGTGAGACACTCCTCATGTCCCCAGTTGGTCTTTGAAAGGTACCAGTAGCTAATATTCTAAGGGCTACACATACCTTAGTTTCCAATGGGATGGGTTCCCCTCGGTGGGCTTTAGCTCTGAGTTGAGGGCAGCAGAGCTCACAGAGTTCTTTTAATGTGTCCCTGTCCATCCTGTAGTGCTCTACAATCTCCAGCTCATGTAGTACTTGGAAAGTTACCCTGGGCCTAAACATTCTTCTCCTTCTTGGCCTAGGCCTATTGTCAGCAGCACTGGCTTCAGCCTCTAGCATAAGTAGATGTAGAATACCTGTAGCAGCCCCTAGCATTGTGTTAAAATGTCCTTGTCTACTCCAATGGTACTTAAGGATAATGGAAAAAACAGGATGGTGGGTACATGGATACTTTATACATTGTTGAATAGCTCCACCATGTTGGATCAGTTGATTAAAATGGAATTCACCTGCTTATGCTATAACTAGCATCAATTAAACACACCCATTTCTTGCTCATTAGTGAACTATGTGCACCTCGGTGCACCTTCACATAAGGTAAGCAAAGGCAAAACTGCTATTTCCTCCATTCTCATGATATTGAGTAAACATGGACCATAAAAAGCAGACTACCAAGTGAACAAAATGAGAGAGAAGGACAAGGACAAACCAAAAAAACGATTATAAAACTAAGCGCTTTCGTCAGATATTTTAAGAGTTCTTTAGAGTAAAAAAGTGAGTACAAACACATTTAAATATCACTTATTAACAGTCACATGATTTCACACACGAATTAACTAATTAAAAATGAACACAAGCAAAAAAAGGTACAAATAAAAATCCAAGATAAAAAAATAGAGACATTTGAAAAAACAAATGTAAAAAACAATTACCTAAACAAATATATAAACTTAAACTTTATATGATCTTAATCTTAATACACTTCCAATGTCTATTTGATCATTATGCCCTGGGGAGGCATAGGTGTTTAGCCTTAGTTGCCATAACAGTTCACATTGTTCTAATAGGTCCTCCCAAGGGCCTCCCCTAGGGCTATTCGGTACAGAATCCAAACCAAAGAAAAGAAAAAGATGACTAGGGTTATTGCTAATATGCTTTGCAAGGGAACTACTGACCTTGTTTTTCCTAATATCAAGGGAATGTTCATATATACATTCCTCAAGTTTCCTCTGGGTTTTCCCAGTATAAAAGCCAGTTACATTTTTGGCAAAGGGCAGGATAAATCACCCCTGAGGAATTACAGTTGCAAGTAAAAGTAGCTTTAAAGAGTATTCCATTAACTGTTACAGAATCCCCCACCAAAATCAACCTTCACTAGGAACAAAACCCACATTTACTAGTTCCAAATTTCTTATTTGAATGTTGGCCAATATAGACATTTCCAGGTTCCAAAAAGTTTTTTTATAGTTTTAACTTTTCTGTATACAACAAAGGGCCTATCCCCTAGTCTATTTACAATGCCGCTGAAACATGGAAAAAACTGACCAATTCTTTTTTAAAATCTCCCTAATTCATTTGTCTTCCAAGTAATATTCCATCACTAAAGCAGCAGAAAAGTCTGTCAGGGACATATCTTACAGTAAAAATTTCAACCGACATAAAATAGTTTTTTTTATTAGGGATACATTAACCCCTGCCTTCCTTTTTTGGGCTATATCACATCTAGTAAGATTAATAAGTTGAATAGGATACCCTTGAGCAAGGAACATGTCAGCTAACACCTTACTTTGCACCTCAAAAAGTGTGCTGTCAGATATCATCCTGGCCAACCGTATGTATTAGCCTTTGACAATACCCAGTTTTTGAAAATCAGGGTTGCTACTCCGATAGTGTAGCAAACTCTTACAATATATTGGCTTCCTATAAATGGTACTTACTATGGCTTATTAGTCTCTTTAAAGATTTGCACATCTAAATAATTGATGGAAAGGTTAAAGAAATACGTAAACTTCAAAAAGGGGGTGGTAGAATTTAAAAATTCAACAAAGGGGACGATATCCGCTATTTCCCCATCCCAAGCAATAATGACATCGTTCAAATATCTGGTATACATCTTCCAGGGTGGTGAATCAAAATGGTTCAATAAAAAATTATTTTTCCACTGAATAAAGATGATATTAGCAAAAATAGGGGTGGAAGGGGGCCCCATAGCCACCCCCTTAACCTGTTGGAAATACTGACCTTCCAAAAAAACAAAGTTATTTTTAAAACAAGTTCCATAAGCAAGTTTAAAATATTAATCTCATTTTGGTCAAATTGAGTAGATTCACACAGAAAATCATTGAACTAAGTTATTCCTATATCCTGTGGGATAACACTGAACAGTTCCACTACATCAATGGTTAAAAAAACAAATTATCTGAGTATGCAAGGTCCTTATTTTTTAACACAAATAGGTAAAACTCCCTAAAGTTTTTTTCTGCCTAATATCAATATACTTGGCTACAGGGTGGGTTTTGGAACAACTAGCATTAACAATGGGTCCCATAGGGGTTGTGTGGTACTTTGATGCATCTTCGGAATACCGAAGATAGATGGTACCACAGGAAATTTAACATGAAAAAAAGTCATAGTCCATAGTTAATTTGTCCCTGATCCCAAAGATCCTTCAAAAAGTAATCAATTCTTTTGTAGGCTAAGTGTATGAGACTGAGGGAAACTTCTTCATAAAAATCACTACTCAAGACATGACTGTTCATCCAATTCACATAATCTTTCCTACTCATTATGACAACCCCCCCTCCTTTATCTGGTTTCATAATTCTTATATTTTTGTCAGCAGCAAGTTTTAGGAGCAAGCCAGACTCAGTGTTCATTAAATTCCTTGAATAAACAGAGTTTCTACTAGTGGATGCCAAAGACCTAAAATCAAATTCAACAATCTTTTTGAATAACCGTAAAGATAGTGCTAATGGTGGATTGTACATGCTGCTTCTATGCAATAGTTCAAAACCACTGCTAGACAATTCAGTGTCCATGTTAATCTTGAAGTTCAACTTCCTAAGATAAAGCAGCTTCTCAATCTTAATATTCCTTCTAGGTACGAAAGAAAAACCTTTACACAGTAAATCATCAAGTTCAGTATCGTAATCATTCAATGTAAAATTGTACAAAGAAAAGTCGCCTTTAGTGTTGGAAATCATTTGCGGCCCTTCTAAAGGCTCAAAAACAACTTCAGTAACCACATTGACCTGGTTGCTAGGATTTAAATCCATCTCCAGTTGGAATAAATTCTCGTTTGCCTCCTGTTGTAGCCATTGTTTCTTTGGTACTTTCTCCCCACAGTAGGCAGGTCCATCTGCTGATTGGATTTGTTCTTCAACCTTTCGGACCTCCATACTGGTCTGTTTTTTGAGGGGGCATAATTGTCTGTACCAAGTTCCTCCTCCTATTCTCCTCCTTCATTCCAATTGGTGAGTTGCATCTCCGAGGTTCTGAATCTAAATCTCGATTGTCTAGGATATGCACACCCCTCCAGGTAGCCTATTTTGTCCCTGTTCATTTTGTTCTCTTTTCTTTTTATTTTTTTATTAAAGAAATATCCCAATCGATTTTAGAAAAAAATGTCCTTATAATGATCCAGATTGTGTTTGAACAAGAGATTTTTAGTTATAAGGGCATTTAATGTATTGGCTTCAACAATAAGGTCTTCAGTATACTTTTGATTGTGTTTGATGAGCAACCTCTAAGAGTTCACACGTATGTTTGTCAAATAAATTAATGAAGTATATTAAAATATCAGATGAAAGCACTTAGTTTTATAATAAATCGTTTTTGGTTTGTCCTTGTCCTTCTCTTGTTTTGCTAGCTTGGTGGTCTGGGTTTGGTTTGTTGTTCAAGGTTCTTGGATTTTGTATGGACCATAAAAAGTTAAGGAAAGGTTGCACACTCTGTAGTCAAACCCAGGACCATCTATATTCCAGCTCTAATACATAAATGTGCTGCCACAGGAATAGTTACATAACACAGAGAAACCTGCCATTCATTCCTCTGTTTCTCCTGGTTGCACTAAGCACCATATTATGCAAACAATGGCAAAAGTAAAAAAAAAAGTAACACCCCCCCCCCCCAATGTCAGCATTCACTGTTGCCATGCATTCAACACAATCACAGTAGAAGTGCCTACATAAAGTGAACATCCTTACACGGTGACTATTTTTTGAGATTCAACAATTGTTATAAGTTTTGACTTCATTTATATCTTCACCGTGTTGACAGCCCAGAATCTACAGTTAGTAACTGTGTAGGCAGGGAAACTGCATGGAATCCAATGTTGTAACAGAGGAATACTGTAATGTCAGCTACATCCTGCATATGATTACAGTACTGTACAATACTCTATTTCATGGAGTTTTACACATTTTAGCAGCCTACATTACTTACAAGTATATTCTTCATTTGTGGGTAGGGGAGCAAAGCCGCATTTAAGTAATGGCACTCAAAATGGAATTACTAGGATTCTTACACTGATTTTCTAGCATCCACCCTGTGTAATCAGGTCAGAATATGTGTGATGTTGCATGTTAAGGGCAGTTCTGTACAAATTTAAGAGCTTTTACTTGCACTTGTTTCCGTGTAGACTCCTTTCTGGGGCTGTATTCAGAAAGTTGTGGAATATGCAGCCAACAAGAACACGGAGTCTACATGGTCACTTTAGAGGTTGCTGAATTGGTCCACTGTGTTTATTTGCTTCATTAGGTTAAAATTCAGCTACTTATGCTGTAATTTGCATGCTACAAAAGTTTCCATATCTATGCGTGAGTGCCACTACACAGAGTTTACTGAATCTAAAACTTTTCACAAACGTGTGCCTCTCCCAGCAACACACACACAGGAAAAATTATTATGTAAGCTTTATTGAATTCCCCTGAAAAAGTAGTTTTCTTCCCAAATGATGACTGCTTTCACCATAAGTTATCATTTGTTAACTGGGTAAGTGGTCTGGTCCTTGTGCCTTTTTCAGCCACAACCCAGGACAGAAGGAAAAGATTTTCAAACAACAGTCAGTCATAGAACCAAAACACAAACCAATACAAAGTGGTAAAATAGAGCATAGAAACTGAAAAGTACAGTCTAGTACAAATCATGCAATATATATGCAGTGCACTTAGAATAAATCAAGGCTGAATAGTACCTTCGCAAAATGCAAAGAGTGAATCTGCACAACTCAGTTATCTTACATGGTGAAATAATGCACATTAATGCAGTATTAGTATACTGCCATATGAATTACACTTTCTGTCAATTGTGAAATACTGTTTTGAACAAGCTTCATAACAAGCTATATAGCAATTGTAGTGGACCATATTAAAGTGAAATGGTGCATCTGTCCACTGAAGACCATCCCAGACCATTTAAGCAACAGCAGTTATATGCTTTTTTTCTGAACATAGGAATTTTATATATATATATATATATATATATATATATATATATATATATATATATTATTTGTTTATCCTGGAGACATACTAGTCTAAGAAAAGAGTGCACTCTTAATGAAGGCTTTTTCAAATAGAGCTAGACAGTAGTGTGGTCATGATAGCAGGACGCCATAGTTCTTGACCCTTGTATATCTACCATTAACACCCTATATATGTCGGCTTTAATTGTATGCAGAACTCCTGAATGTCCCAGATTCTATTCAGCATTTTAAGCAACACGTCCAGCAATATATGGTAGTATATAACTGACAAATAATGAACATATCTGCATTATTCTACACAATAACAGCAGAGTGCTACTACAATTCCTTTCACATCCAGACAGACATCATTCACTACTGCAACCAGGACAAGCCACATTATAACAAGGCTGTCATATGCATGTCACACAACGATGTGAACAATTGTTTTTGCAAATTAAACAAGTTTATTGCTAAACATTATGACTATATATACAGTATGCAAGACAGTGCAGTAAATTCTAATATATAATTGTAGGTGACAGGCATTGTTCCTCTGTAAATGCTTGATACAAAGAGGTAGTACAGGTGCATACAAGGCAGACCTTATTAGTGAATGTCACAAAGCTGAAAAGTAGAAAGGACTGTTGCCATACTTAAGGAGTCAATGGCAAGGAAATTAACAAAAAGGAAAGAAAACTAACTAGAGACCCCATACAGGTTTTAGAGATACTCTGGAAGTTCTGTGAAAATGCATATAAAGCAGAGGAGTGGGAAAACCAAGAAAAGTCATGCATACCTCTCAGCTGTCCAGATTTCTGCCTCATATCTTTGGCATATTTCTCATAAAATTTAGGTTTTCTAACAAAACACTAGCAAATCATTGAGGACTTAAGTCAGAAAATAATGGCAGGCAATTGAGTTTCTGACTTCATATCCTTCAGGAAAAATTCATGCTAATGCAAAACATGTTATTCTATCAACTTTCTATGTTTTTAAAAGCAATATTTAAGCAGTGTCCCTATTTTTGGGCCTTTGCCTCCCCCATTTTGTGGCTCTGTCCAGATTTCTTGCTGTATCAGGTTGAGAGGTATGGTCACAAGTGGAAATACTTATGGAAGACTTAATTAAGCCAAAGTTAGAGGAAGATGAGGCTCAAAAATTAACAGCTAAGACAAGAAATGATGAGATAAAAATGGTGATGTATAATCCATCAACAGAGAAGTCAGCAGGAGCAGATGGCTGTCCTTTAGAAGTTTGGAGGTTGAAAGGGAAGAATGTAATAAAGGTCTAGACAGTTTAACAACTTTTTAAAAACAGGGACAGTACCAGCATCTTGGAAGAAAACCGTGGTGGCGGTATTCCCAAAGAGGATAAAGACCATTCAGATCCAGCTTCGTATAGACCCTTTCCAATTTTAAAACACGATTATAAAGCGTTTATGTCTACACTAGCTAAGAGAATGGCCAAGATGTTGATTAAATTGATATGGAACAATGGGATTTTGTGGCAGGGAGGCAAGCATTTGACAACATTACTAGAAAAATGATGACCCAGAGGGAAGCAGTGTGCAAATACATTTCATTATTGTTGGTATGTCTTGACACAGAGAAGGCATTCAATAGAGTCAGTTGGATTTTAAGAGCAGGACAGCAGTAGAATTTGCATTCCCTGACAGAATAATAAGGTTACTTAGAAGGATATATGAAGGGTGAGAGGCAAGAATTATGGTGAGGGTTCCTTTCTGACAAGCTGTGTTTGAACAGAGGAACAAGACAGAATGTTCTCTTTCCCCTTTGTCATTTGCTTTATACTTAGAGCCACTGGTAAAGAAATTAAGAGAGACAAATTCAAGGGTACGACTTGTATGGTAATCAAGAAAAGTTAGCTTTATTCATAGCTGCTATTATTTTATACACAATAAACTCAGAAGATGTTGTTTCAAGTGCAGTGAAACATTTCAAGACATTTTTTCAAGTCTTTTCAGGTTATAACATAAATGAAAATAAAACAAACTCCGTAGAGGAAAACTACATAGCCACACACTCATATCCACAGGAATATGATAAGATGAAGTACTTAGGAATATGGATTAAAATTATTGTATTATGACAGCTAAGCATATGTGGGATGAAACTAAACAAAAGATAATACAAGAATCGAGAAGCTGGAAGCTCTTGATGATGGATATGGATAATAAAATATAAGCAGCGAAATTGTTTCTTGTTCCTCTTGTTTTCTTGTAGAGGTTAGGCATATTTTTATTTACTAGATGAGAAATTATGGACCATAACTGTAAAGTGTTGAAGAGATCTGGGAGGGGAAGAGGGGAATAGTTAAGCAGTAAAAGTTGTTTCTCCACATGGAACAATGTGGCTTAGGATTGTTTGATTTGAAGGGATACTTTAGACTTACACAGTTAAGACTCATATACATAGCACAAGCAGAAAGTTACAAATTAAACTGGAAATGCATGCTTTTGAAATGGGAATTTCAAGAAATAGACTATAGGATTTTGGATGAAGGCATACAGAATATTATATTTATAAAGTAGCAGAAAGTATTTTAAGAACTAAGACAACGTGGAAGTGAAGAAAGGAAATTTTACTACAAGTGGTGGCATAGAAAACAGGCAAAGGGGGCTGGAATCTACTGGAGAAAATTAGCAAAAAAGGTATCAGAAGCAAATAGCTATACAGGGGAAAGGTAATAGAGTGGAATGAGAACAAGTGACCATTTGGACTGCAGGTTACAGACCGCCTTCCCTAATATTGTAGGCAAAGAGAAAGGGACAGGGAAGTGTTTAGTGAAACACCAGCCTGCTTGAAGGCAAAGAGAAAGGGACAGGGAAGTGTTTAGTGAAACACCAGTCTGCTTGAAGGCAAAGAGAAAGGGACAGGGAAGTGTTTAGTGAAACACCAGCCTGCTTGAAGGCAAAGAGAAAGGGACAGGGACGTGTTTAGTGAAACACCAGCCTGCTTGAAGGCAAAGAGAATGGGACAGGGAAGTGTTTAGTGAAACACCAGCCTGCTTGAGTGTTTAGTTGAGTCTACAACAGAAGCTGCTGTTAAAAAAGGGATAGGTAGCAGACCATGTCAAATACTGCATAACTGTAAGACTCAATAAGAAGTTAGAAAACGTAAGAGAGAGAGAATAGAAAGGCAGTATACAAAAGAACAGTGTAAGGAAACGTGTATTGCTCCCAAATATGCCACAAAGTCCAGAAGGTTTAGGATTTTTGCATGGTAGTATTTGCATAGGTATTGTCATACCCCAAAACACAATTCTTTTTCAAGTAGATAGTAATTGCTGTAGGTGTGACAGGGAAGAGGGAGGTAAATGGGAACATATTTTGGGGGGAATGTAATGAGTTGGCAGATTTTAAAAAACCCTTATAGAGTTCGTTGCTGGAAGTGATGGGAGAGTAAATAATTATAACTAAGGAAATGATTCTTCTGAAATGGTATATAGGATCCACATTGCCAAAAACAGAGTAATGCCTTCTTAAGTTTAATGCAAGTGGCTGCCAAAAAAAGCAATTAAGTAATTACTAGAAAATATAAAACAAAATCTAAACCAACTGTAACTAAAATATTGAATATTGTAAAGGAGATAAAAGAATTGGGAGTGGGATTTTGAGAAAAGGGAAGGAGTGAATTACATAGAAATAAATGAAATTTGTGGAACCATTCATGCAGGATGATAGGAGGAGGAGTGAAATTTAAGGGAATGCATGATTTCAGCAATTTATGTAATGTTGGAATGAACAGTAATTGTTAAAAAATAAAACATGTAGATATAATGCGTGAAGTTAATGAAAGATGAGTGCAATGCTTTGTTTTCTATTCTATAAATAGATCCGTTCCCATGTTCAAAGTGTGAAGTTCATTAAGGCCTTAATGATTTAGAAGGCAAGAAAGGAGAATCAAAAGTAAGCCCAAGAAATGACGTAGTGACCAAAAATGTAATGATTTATTACACCATATAGCAAGACCGTTTACTATGCCTGGCCAACAACTCTGACTCTAGACTCCATTCATGTCTGTGCAGTAATAACAACTATGTCATTATATCAGAAACGATGCATTTTCAGCTCCTCGAGGGGGGAAAAGCAAACCTGTAAGGTAAACTGTATGCTTCTGATGATGTAATCAAAGAAGGACAATGCCTCAGTTGTATCATATTAAACAGCTCTGCTACCCATCTTCGTACTGTTCACTAACCCTAGGGGGTTGAATAATTGCAGCCAAATAGTCCAAATGCTTTTTTATTAAGTTTGACATTCATTATAGATTTACACTTGGAGATTTCAGACTTCCATATATTTTTAACAAAATTCAGCTAGTACATAACTTGACCTATATAATTCTAAACAGGTGGTATCAGGGATGTAACAGTTAATGAGGTTTAGCAGTGTAGTTACATTTGGCTTTTATACAGAAAACAGTTACTTACCAAAGCCTATGTTTTCTGCTCAAGATCAGATATTTGAATGAAGACATCCCTCTTCTTATCACACTTCCCACTGGTCTTGTTCTGCCTTCTACCTTGTTTATGTAGAAGAGTGGAGCATTTCTCTGTCTTTGTAAACTTTTATACTGTGCAAAACTGGGATCTGGAAAGGTCTCCAGAATGCTCAGTCACTCAACAGGCAGATTTTAAATAGCCAGTTTCATGACATCATAGAGGAGATGAGCTTCTCTACCATGATTTTTGTATAACAAAGACAGCCTCCATTCATTCTTGGGCACCCATAATTATGCCATTACAAAACTACTTTTTAAGCATCTCTGACTCCTTTATCTTAAAAAAGCTCAAAGAATTAAATGTAGAATTTACACCACTCTGTCCTGTGTTAACAAATTCTTTCTGCAGAGCATTCAATGTCGTAAATAATCATATCACCTATATTTATGACATTTAACCAACTCGGAATCCCTACATCTTTGTTCTTTCTACATAATTATTTGCACAGAACTGATGACCCAGAATTTAAATACTAGTAGCCAGCTGATACAATACCTTTCCAGTGAAACACATTACAGACACTTTGCTGTAGAGAGTAAAATTAAGTTTTTCTCTCAGAATTTATATGCTTATCCTTGCACAGACTTATATTAATGTGAGGCTATGCAACTCCAGAATAAAATACCATAATTTAATTCTCTCTGACAACGTTATCAGGGAAAATACAAAGAAACCTACAGATAAATTCTTATTGCCCATGTATTACACCCCCTTACCTAATTTAGGCATGTTTGTTATTCCTTAAGAATTTGCAGAGGCCTCCATGAAGCCTGGCAGGCAGACCAGCAACAGTCACATGGTCAAGGCTGCTTAGTAGGTGTAAGACATTTGACAGGGCCATGTTTTTTGTGGATCACAGCTTCCTTGTGAAGAGCAGGTGAATTTTAGATCAGCTTTGAATGATGCTTTTCTTTGTAGTCATCAGATCATTTACTTGTATATCTGTAGCATTTCTGGTAATACTTTAAAATGCAAATGCTGAAATATTTAGATGGGGTTACTACTGTCCCAGAGAATATTACCATTTTGCCTTTATCTGTGGCCTGGGCAAAAAGGTGGATTCAGTTAAATTTCCTCTTTGATGTGAAAAGTTGCCAAACCTTGTTAACAGTGTTACAACCTCAGGATTCTTTTTTCCTGAAAGTGATACAATTACTCCAAAAAGTAGGTGATTATGTTATTTTGCTACTTGTTATTCCTTTCAGTCCCATCACTCTGTGTTATTAGCAAGGACAGATGTACGTCATTCCCACACTGCTTAATGTTGTAGTATTGACTAACTGTGCACTGTTGATACGTGCATGATTCATAAACAAAATCACTTGTCTATTACCACCTTTTAGCAAATACTTCATTGTGCACCAAAATAAACCAGCATGCTAATGCAGGCAAAAGGACTAAAATCCAAACAAAAAAATTTTTAAAAGGAAAAATTTAATGTATTTTAATAAGCACTGTTATTCAACCACATAACTTGAACTTCATCAGACTAATACAAAACTAAAAGAACCCATTTAAATATCCTGCCATCAAGTCATGTGACCTCCAATAAATGACATCACCTTATTAACCAAGATTAAATCTACAGCCAATTAAAAACATTAAAAAGTACACACACACATATATATATATATATATATATATATATATATATATAAAGAAAAATTATTAAAATCTTACCACAGCTGCCTAGTAATTGTAAACCTATATACTGCTTTATAAGTACATACACACTCACCTTTCCAAAACTTTAAGTTTCAAAATGCAATAAATAGAAGAAAAGTCATTAAGTCCAGAAATGTTGCACACATTTAATCTTAACTGCTAAATAAGTTCATTTCATTCTAGGGCCAATGCCCAAGGTTCACCCCTTACTCCAATGTTCACTTGGTCTCTTACTTTGTATTTAAAATAATGTGTGGGGTTCAATGAAACATGCTTATCTAATGCACTCTAAGTTTACCTTTTTAATGCATATTGATGTTCATAAATGCGTTCTCTAAGTTTCCGTTCAGTTTTACCCACATAAAAATGTTCACACCCTTGGTATTTTGCTAAGTAAACCACCCTTCTTGAATTAAAATTGAATCTCCCATGGATTTTAAAAGTCTTGTCCCTAATTTTAAAACAATCTCCCATGTCTATATATTTACAATAGGGACAGGACTCACACATACACCCCAGGGTTCCTCAACTGGGTTTTCCCACCCCTTCTCTAACATACATTTAATGTTGACCCCCACATCTAAAAATAAGTGTAGGACCATTGCTTATTTTATTCCTAATATAACCACCTTCTATTACAGTCCAACTCTTTACCACAGTCTAAGTGAACCTGAATCAATATTAAAAGTAGTAATAAAGCTTGTAGAAAAAATCCCTCGCATTAAATTCAAAGAAGTATCAAATGAATTGCAGTGGACTATATTATTATCCAGAGGGGGTTGCAATCCATTTAGGACCTCTTTCCATCTCGTATTCTCCAGTATGGGCCTAAATTGTCTTTTAATACCAGCATCCTGAATTAATTTGTCAATTAATTTCAAAGGGTAACCCCTTTTACTAAACATACTTTTAAGGGTGTTACATTCAATAAAAAAATTAAATCGGAAATTTGACTCTCTTGATCGAGCAATTGTTACAGAGAGGCGATGACTTAAGCCAAAAGGTAAATGGAGTATTTAATGGAATGCGTTTCTCCAACCACCTGGCTCAAAGTGGTTTCAACGACGTTGGTTTACATTTACAAAATGTTGAACATTTACGTCTTGCTGCCCCTAATTTACTGAATCCACCTGAAGTAATTTCTCATTCTCTTTCAGTAGATGTGAACCTGGGTAACAGAACGCAGGTTGCAACGTTGGACAGCTTTAATAACAGTAACTTACAGGTGAACGGAATCAACAGGGCATACTAATCTTTTAATAAGGATGAAGCACCAGTACTTAGAAACTGCTTGGATAAACCTTTGAGTTTTGGAGATAACCCAAATGAACTGGGGATGGGATCTTTAAATAACAGCAAGATTTTGAATAATTTGAAATTATTTGATTATAAGCTCCTAAAGTATAAGAAACTACAGCTTGAAATTGCTTATTTTAAGGAATGTATTCAGAAACAACAAATACCCAAGGGTCTTCAGCAATGACGCTACCCTACAGTTCTCAAAAATAATTCACCTTTTCATTTGGAACTCATTCATTTATTTGATAAGCATGGTTGTGAATTTCTTGAATTATTAATTAAACATTATGTTAAAATGATTGACATGTTGGTTATGGATCTGGAGACTTTGGACAACACCATTAAATTGGACCTGGACTATGACAGGTATAAATTTGAATCTATCCTGATTTACAACAGTATCTAACAACATATTTATAAATTACGGGCCATTAAATTAAAAAAGATGGAGAGGAATATAATGGATTATGAGAATAGAAATACATATCCACCCCCCCCCTCCCAAGTTTGGGCTAGGAAACCTCAACAAACTCCTGTAGTCAACATCAGTTCAATGGTAAATGATTCAGGTAGCAGAACAGTATCTATACAACTAGTTCTTTAAATAATGATCAATCAGCTGTAAACCAAGATGGTAACTCGCAATTAAGGTGGAGTAAATTAATTCAATTACATCAACAAAACCAAGTTCAACCTTCAAACAATTCTGATGTAAGGGTGAATGTCCAACCCAATCACCAGGATTTTTATACTCCCTTGAGGAGGAACCAAAAGAATTTGAGGGGTGGCCTGGCCGCAATCAGAAAACACAGAGTTCCAACTTGCGTCGCTGGTAATGGGCAATAATTTAAGTTTTACTTCTGAGCATTTGGATTCCTCTACAAAGAATTATAAATTGGTCACAAATCATGAAGGATATTTTAGGATTTATAATTGTTCGTATTTTCATATTGAAGCTGACCTAGTCGAAATTTTAGCTAAGGGCTTAACCTTTGTTACTTCAAGAAGAGCGGACTTGGCTATTACCCTTGTGGACCTCAAACTTTTTTTTATGTAAGTTAAACTTAAGATTACTGATGGACAACAGTTTATCCTCTACAGAAGAACTAAAGGTTATGAGTATATTTAACCCACCACTTCCCCCTACCCTTCTGATAGATGAGAAAATGTGAGACTGACGTAAGGACTTTGTTGGGCACCCCATTGGTTGATACAAATGTTTTTAATTTGACAAAAGCTGAATACTATGTCTTGAAATTGTTGAGTGCCCAAACAATTAGAGTAATGAAACCAGACAAAAGGGGGTGGGCTAGTGTTTATGGATATTAGTGACTACAGATCCAGACCTTTGGAAATCTTGAAAACTGAGAATTATGAACCAATTTTGTTGAATCAAGTTAACAGTGCATATCAACGTGTCAAGTCTTATTTAAATGACATTCATCGATGCACGTATAAACCTTAGTTTATACAATTATTTGAGTATATCTGCACTCTTAACCCCTGTTATCTTTGGGATCCCTAAAATCCATAAGAATTTAAATAACCAACACTTCGTCCTATAGTTGATGGCAAGACATCTATTACCTATGCATGTGCAAAGTTTGTTAACATGAGGCTTGAAAAGTTTTTGGAGGGTGAACATCAAATATGTAGGGATTCTTGGAACGTTTTAGAACATAGAACATCACTCCCTCGCAGGTATGGCAAGTGCAACGGGCCAAATTCTCTCAAATGATCCAAAAACAAAGCCAGCACTAGGAGGTGTTTGTCAATCAGCAGTTTATTAAAAACTGTTCAAAACATCACTAGGGGTAATAAAAACCCCTGTGAATGCACAAATGACACAAAATAAGCAGCAAACCGGTTTCAGCTAACCTAGCCTTCCTCAGTGCAAAGAAGCTAATAAATTAAGGCAGAGCCAAAGTTGTATATAAAGACAGCTCAATTAATCAATTAGAATATAACTGAGAATTTACAAATGATCATTCAAACCTGGGCTGAAAAGCCCACCTAATTTAAATATCCATTTCTTTTCCTTGGAATAGAATATGAAATGCCATCCCCCTTTTCAGGTCCTATCCGCACCAATTTTATCAATAACAGTAAAATGAAAAGAGGCTGTCAGATGCTTCAAGGTATGTTTGTATAAAGCATTGGTCAATTTGTGATTCCTGACATCGCTCATATGTTCAGAAATTCTGATTCTCAAAGGCCTAGAAGTTTGCCCTACATAGAAAGCTGAACATGAGCAGGAGGCAAGGTAAACAACCCAGTCTGAACCACAATTCGCCAAAAACTTAATATCAAATGCCTGCGCTGTATTTTTGCTGGTAAATTGTTTGTTCTTAAAGACTCTAGAGCAATGAGTGCAATGCCCACAAGGATAGGACCCCATTAATATCTCCCCAGTCATGGTACTTTGCCAAACTGCATTGGAAGGCCTGTAAGAGTGTTTATAATGGCTTAGATGGGAGCCTAAAGTTTCTCCCCTGCAAAAAGAAAAGTGGCATTTGTCCCCTATTATTGAAGTTAATCTGTTGTCCGCCAACAAAATTTTCCAGTGTTTGTTTACTATATTCATGAGTCCACTAGTATTCCGACCATAAGTGGTAATCATTCTTAAAACATTTTGGCCCTCTGTTGTTTTTGGCTTGTATTGTAATAGCTGTTCCCTCACTTGTGTACTCGTGCACCTGCTGGCCATGAGGATATTGCCTGATCTATACCCTCTATTACAAAATCTACAAACAAGGTCTTCATTATATTTATTAAATGTGTAATTATCTGAACATACACGTATGATCCTTAGAAACTGTGATTTGGGGATGTTCCGAATCACATGTTGTGGGTGGAGGCTAGTGGCATGCAATAAGGAATTGTATTGTGGATATTTTCTGTAAATTTCAGTTCTTAAAGTATTATCAACATCCCTTGTGATGGTTACATCCAGGAATGTGATTTCCTGAAGATGATAATTCACCTTGAACTCTATACCCCACTTGTTCTGATTCAAATATTCCACAAATTCCATAAGATAAGCACTATCTGCCCTCCACACCAACCAACAGTTGTCCAGGTACCTCCTCCAAATATCCATATCCCCCAAATAGATATTATGGTTAGGATCTTATATCAATTCCATCTCTTTGTGGGCCATAAAGAGATCTGCATAAATGGGGGCAAAAGAAGCCCCATTGCCGTGCCTTGTAGCTGTAAATAGCATGTTCCATGATAGCAAAAAACATTTTTCTCAAGAACATGCTCAGCCAAGCATACTAGGAATGTGTTGAACCCCGGTGGATATAAGACAGTTCTGTCTAGCCATAATTGGAGTGCCCTGCCCAATGGGGAATATTTGTATATAATGCCATCACGTCTAATGTGCATAAGAGCCAATTAGACTCCAACTGTGTATTGGACACAATTTCCAAAAATTCCGTTGTGCCCTGGATATGTGACCTGACGCAACCCAAAAGAGGTTTTAAGTACTGAGTCAAAAATTCAGATAGGGGTTCTGTCAAGCTATCCCTGCCTGAAAATATGGGCCTGCCTGGCGGTTTCTGAGGGTCCTTGTGTATCTTCGGTAAAAAATAAATATATTGAGATTTGAGATCTTTGACTGTAAGATGATACACATCCATTTCTGTAATGATGCCTTCCTGTTTGGCTTCAAATAAGAATCTGTCTATCTCAACTTTGAATTTGGTTGTAGGGTCCAATGGCATGGCCATATAGTATTTGCCATCCTGAAGCTATGTGCCTCCTGATAATACATGTCCCAATCCATTACTACTACAGCCCCACCTTTATCCACTGGTAGGATAACTAAATTATTATCTTTTTTTAACTCCAGCAAAGCTGCCTGTTCAATCTTTGAGAGATTATGATAAAGTATATATTCCTGGTTGCCGTTGTGTAAATCCTTCAGAATTTGATTGGTACATGGACACGTGTAGACATGGGTGGCATAAAAACGGACTTATGGAATTTGAAAGGACTGGTGTTAGTAATGTCGGAATCAACATAAAAATACAATTTTATATTCAATAATCTGCAAGATGAAATCACATCAGAAGCCAAAGAATCTTCTGCCAAAAAGAAACTGGGAAAATAATTAAGGCCTTAATTCAAAAGTGATGTTTGTACCTCAGAAAGTGTCACAGATGAAATGTTATGAACATTGTTACATTCATTTAACATTTGGTCACTGCCTTGAGGATATCCTCCAAGGTATTTATTGTGCTTGTGTTTCCTCCCCCCTCTTCTACTCCTTGCCCTAAAGGGTAGTTGGTGCTGTGTCTTTTAGCAGTTGGAGACTGTGGGGAGTGGTTGTCATCCACATCAGTGGTTGATGAGGAATCCTCTCCCAAGGTGAAACTAACAGAATGTTTAGTTTTCTTTAAAATAGATTTGGGCCTTTTACGTTTATTGGTATTACTTCTGTTCTGCTTAGTTCCCACATTGAAACTCTTATATGGCATAAAGGGTTGTCCTCTTTCGTAATCACCTGTGTCACAATGGAATTTTTTTTTTTTTTTTTATCTTTGAGTTGTTGCTCCAAAAATAATAAATCAGAGCTTAACAAATTAAGGCATTCCATGTAAATGGTGAGTTCTCATGAATGTTTATTTCCTGACAATAATTCTCAACAGCTTTTATCCCATCGTCTACCCTACATTCATAGTAAGACTTGAGAGTGTCTACAAAGCTCAAAGATGTTTGTTGTTGGATTTTTGCCCATTGTTCTAATAATATGTTATCAGCCTGGCTGACTAATGGTTATAACCTAACTCTTAATCCTCGAGGGGTAATGCCTTTGGCCTGATAGGCCTTGAATAATTTTAAGTGCCAAACATTGGTTCTAAGCCCTTTCATATGTTTGGTGAGTTGCTGAAAAGCTGACTTACATTGGGTTATGGGATCATTCAAGTTCGATTCCGAGAGCCCTGTACTGTTCTCCTCTAATCCAAAAACCTTTATTATATTAAAGAAGAACAAATCTACATCAGATACTTTAGGGGATGAGGCAATGAATGTATGGTCTTACACACTTCCCCACCTACAAAAAAGGGTAATGTGGATTTCCCTTTAGGAGATCTAGGTGGGGAGGGAGAAAACATAGAGGGGGCAAGAACAAGTCTGGAAGCTATATTGGCTACATTGACACACAAGTGAACAGTTCTTTGAATGTTCATAATATTTCATCTTTGGAACTAACACAAGTTGAACAAAATTTGTTGAATAAAGGTATGGGATATGTTCCAAAATTTATGGTGTCAGAATATTTTTTTGCACAGGATGTTATCAACTTCTGTCATAAGTTGAATCTGAAGTTATATTTTGAGAATTCTGAACCTGGTGCTGAAGATACACATACTTTAAGTTTAGGACTTCAACATTTGTACCTCCCATGAATAAAAATGTATCTATTTTTCAGAATTTAGTAGTGAAGGAATTTCACTTTTCCAGTGATAAGTATACATATTATAATCAGGATAATATTACAAAAGATGAACATATGGCTTTACACAAATTGAGCAGAAACAAGGATATAGTTATCAATCAAGCAGACAAAGGGGGAGCAGTGGTGGTTTGGGATTGGCATATGTACTATAATGAGGCCATTAGCCAATTTTCAGATCAGCAATATTACCAGCGCATGGATTTGGATCCAACTAGTACTTTCAAACAGGAAATAGATCATTTTCTCATTTTGGCTTGTGAAGAGGGTATTCTATCTAAACAAAATAAACATCATTTAACGGTGGTAAACTCTGCCAGACAAATCTTTTACATGTTACCTAAAATACACAAAAATTATAATAAACCTCCAGGTAGACCAATACTGTCGGGGAGAGGATCCTTAACGGAACATCTCTCAGAAAATATGACAAAATATTTAAAACCTCTTTTGGAACATGTGAGAGCACGTATTCAGGACACTACACAATTTTTGAATATAATAGATAACATGCATTTGGGAAAGGGTTGGTTATTATGCACGTTAGATGTTAGTGCATTATACAGCAACATTCCACATTGGGCAAGTCTATTGTGTTTAGAGTTTTGGCTTTCAGAAACTTCCCTATACTCACCAGGATTTAACACATTCCTCCTTTGTCTAACAGAACATGTGCTCATCAAAAAATGTCTTTTATTTTGATAATATATGTTACTTACAACTGAAGGGCACTGCAATGGAAGCATCTTTTGCTCCCATTTATGCTGATCTCTTCATGGGTTTTATGGAACATCATTTAATATATGATGCCGGTCGTAATTTATATCTTGGAGAGACTGACATCTGGCGCCATTATTTAGATGATTGTTGGCTAGTTTGGCATTCAGATGAGCAATATTTGAGGGAGTTTGTGGAGTATCTCAATGAGAACAAATGGGGGATCCAATTTACACTCAATTACCATCCGGAGACTATAACATTTTTAAATGTTGAGGTTTAAAGTATTGGAAGATGGTACACTTTGTAGTAATGTTTATAGAAAATATCCCTAGTTTAATAATTTGCTCCATGCTTCCAGCTGTCATCCTCCCCATGTTATAAAGAATATTCCTAAGTCTCAGTTTTTAAGACTTAAAATAATTTGTTCTAATTTGGAAAATTATAACATACATGCACGTGATATGGCTCAAAGGTCCCATGACAGAGGTTATCGGAAACAAAATGTTGACTCAGTTAGCAGTATGGTTCAACAAGTCAATAGAAATCAGACATTATCATATAGGACAAAAGTCAAGCTTCTGATTCATCTTTCAGATTTATTATGGAATTTGGTAGCAACACTACACATTTGCAACAGATTATACATAGACATTGGGAAGTTTTGCATATGGAGGACAGATTGGCCACATTTTTACCACTTAGATGCAAGTTTGGTTACAGGAGAGGAAAAAACATAGGTGGTTGGTTTAATCATTATAAAAAGGGAAATAAGGTAGCTAATAATATGATACAAACCAGACTAGAAGGGGGGCCCCTAATGGGTTGTTTTTCGTGTAGACACTATAGGTTTTGTAAGATGGTTCCTAAATAAAGTTCTTTCACTTCCTTTAATTGTTCAAAAGTTTATGACATCAAAGTTTTTGGTAACTGTGGCAGTGATTGAGTAATTTATTTGGTTAAATGTACTTGTTCTGCCTTTTATCTGGGACAGACTTCTCGCCCCTTTAAACTCAAGATATCAGAACATATGAGCAATATTAAATGCCACAGAAGTGCTAATGCTTTATATAAATATCAGTTGAAACATCCTTCTGCTAAATTTAGGTTTATTATTATAAGTTCTAAGAGGATTTGCATTATTTTTGAACCATAAAGAACACATGTGGATAATTAAATTAGGAGCTTTATTTCCTTTGGGACTTAATGAACAAATGTGATTGGTTATTTATGGGGTGCATTATTGGTTCTTATGGTATAAAAACTGTTTGTAATATGTCAGTTTATGTAGTACTGATGAAGGCTATATGCTGAAACCGGTATGCTTTTTTCACCCTTTGGGTGTTATGAGTTATGTATTTATAGTAATGGGAGCAGACGCCCATAATTATATTTTTATATATTAAACATTTATACAACTGTGGATTCTGGTGCTGGCTTGTGTGTTTGTTGATGACTGCAGTTGGTTTGAGCCATGCACACTGCCGTACCTGTGTGGGACTTTGTTTCCTGTCTCCAATTTGTTTTTAAATACTCAAACTGAAAGGTGTACAGTATAGTAGTACTGTGCACCATTACATTACACATTGTGTTCAATGGTACTAAAGGGGGAGCAAGGAGAAATGTTGGGGAGCCATTAGTGCATATACCATGGCAGCATTATGTCTCCTGAAATAAAAGCAGCACAAATAAGGCACTTAAGACAATTGGCTGTTGTTTACTGGAATTAGGGAAATCAATCACGAGTATTATACACTATATAGTGCAGCAGTACATTGCATGCTTGGGAGAATATAGTATTCTTTAGTTAGGGTATACCACACAGCACAATGATAATTAGCTTGTTAGATGCTTGGGAAACAGTACCCCAATAATAGTAGTAGGGTGCACAATAGACTGCATGCCATATAGACGAATGGTGACCTAGACAGCCATGGCATAGTTTAATGTGACTGTTTATACCACAGTATAACAATGCTACATGCCCTACTTTACAGTAGCATATTAGGCTGCATGGTTATATAGAATGTTTAGTGCGCACAGCCATTGCTGCAATGAGCACCCTATATATGATCATAGTGAGATGATGGGCTTCCAGTCAATATTATATATGGATTTAGTTATCCTAAGCAGGTGTGCTCAGGGGTAACAAAGCATGACTGACCAAACATACCAGAGAGTAAATCAATGCAATTTTCACATCTGTTTTAAAGCGATTATACCAAGTTTACTGATGTATTAGTTCTTTTAGGTATATTTAAATATAATTATAAAAAGCAAAACTGAAAAAAACTATGGAGTGTGTTGACATTTTGAATATAGATTTATGTTTATTCATTTAATGTATACACTTCTTGATGATTAACTTGATTTTCTGCATTTGGTGTTGTTATGCTGTGCTGCCTTAAATACATGAATACCTTTCTGGTTGTATATGTATTTTATCTATGGGGTGCAGTTTCGTTCGTGTAGTCTTATGTAGTTATTTTATTAATATTATTTTTACATCTGTTACATAGTTTTTTTAATGCAGTGTTCTTTGATGTGCAGACACATTTGACTATATTAATGTGGATTCATTTTGCTGATATCTGTAAGAATGGATAGGGCCCCAAACAATTGTCAAGTTGGGGGCCCCTGGACAATTCCTATCTTACTGCAACCATTTTACTGCCACCCTTCACAAGCAACATTTTAGTTCATGCTGCAGAGCTTCAGGAGTAGTATGCACAGACTAAACTGTGGTTACAGTGCTCCCACAACTTGACATGCCTCTGCACCACACTATATTGGCCTATTTCAAAGATGTACATTGTCAGCAACTGGCATTTAGTTGCAATGAAGATACATTACAACCATATATACAGGCTGGTCTTAGGTAAAATGGAACCCCACTGACTATGGTTTTACCCCCACATTCATCCTCTAGTGCTCCCCTCATTTTGGCATTACCACATTACTTATATCATGGTTTTCCTTTTTCCCACATTTTGATTTACTCTTCAGCTTTTTCAGGAAACAATGTTTTTTTCTATAAGCCCCAAAGTACATTTTAAAGTTTTTTTTTTTTTTTTTACAACTTTTTCATCCAATGATGGCTTGAATAAAACTTATGATTAAGTGTTGCTGTTCAACTTTTCTTTCCCTTGCATCCTTTTAACACATCTTATCTGGTTATCACAGCACTGTAATAAATCTGCAGGAAATAATTCAATTGAGCCTTTGGGTTATAGATGATTTGAGGTGTATTTTAGAGCATTTTTCTCAACATTTTAATCTAGTTTGCAGTGTCAGTGGTGCAACAGGTATCATACTCACCTTTGGTGCAGAAGGCTGTAGATCCTATTTCCACACTAGGTAGATGAATTGCTGACACTGCATTGCAGCATAAGGGGGGGGGGGGGTGCTGCACTCCTGAGTGTGCCATCTTTCAGATGAGATATGAGATATTAAAAATGAGGTCCCAGTTGCTGGAGTTGGTGGTTGCTTAGATGAAGAGGAAAGATCTCATGGCACCTATCAGAAATAGTAAAGAAAGTTCCATGATGCCCTGGCCAGATTTCCCCTCTCCCCTGAAAAGAGGCCACTACCCTAGTTAAACTAACCCAGTCAATAAAGAATAAAAGAATAGTGGTGGTCTGAACAAAAATAAGGAATAAGAAACAAATTTTTGCTTTATTTTTTTCTTTCAAGGAAGACATAACTTATGCCCAAGGCTTAATGTTCAAAGCTAACAAAAATAGTATCTCCCAATAAACTGGCAAGACAAATCTTTGAGAGGATACATACATTCAATCTGGGAATATCCCCCCACCAGAAAAAAAGATGTTCACTGTCTTATTGAGATGAAAGCAGGACTTAAATGGCCACAATCATGTATTTTAAGTGACTGCTGTCAAACATATACATAGCATGCCTCACACTCACCCCACCCAGCAAAGGCAGACACATGTAAATATGCCTGATGTGTAAGGGTTAATGTTCAAAGCTTACAAAATAGTAGCTCCCAATAAACTGGCAAGACACATCTTTGTGAAGACACAAATTCTATCAGGGAATATCCCCTCACCACAAAAAAGAAGATGGTCACTGTCTTATTAGGACTTAAATGGCCACAATCATGTATTTCAAGTGACTCCTGTCAAACATATACATAACATGCCTCACACACACCCTACTCAGCAAAGGCAGACACATGTATATATGCCTGTATGTAATTGTGAGAAAAGGGAAAATAATGATCACACTAATTTATTTCAACTTGTTGCTCCTAAACATTATCCTACTCCTACACAAGCTATAGTAACCTTTTTTGTAAATCTCTAAGATTTGATTGTGAGGAACATTAAAAAAGTAATACCACCACCATCCACAGTCCCCCCACAGCAGCTACAGAAACATTCTTACACACCTCTGAGTTGGGCTGGTTTTAGAATAGGTATGGTTGAGGATAGAGACCACTACTAAGTCCATGTTAAAATCCATGTATAAACTCTGAGGGTATAAGAACCGCCATACCCCTTAAAGCTTTAAAAATCTGGATGTTCTGTGATGTATTTTATGCCATATTCTTGAAAGATAATTACTTAACTGCATTTTTACTGTTACCCAGAAGTTATGTGCATGCCCAGCATTATTGTGTCTGTGCACAGATATAAAAAATCAAAGACATTTTACACACAGACACTCACACACAGTGCATTCACCTCTATGGAAAGTAGAGGAATGCCAGTTTAACAACTACATATTTGTGAAGTACTGGAAAAAAACACAGCACATGGACAAATGCATACACACATGCAGATAAGGATAAACCATATCAATGCTAGTTTTACACTGGGTTTACAATCAAAATCTTGAAAATCAGATGACCGACCTGCTCTTGTTTGAACATGGTAAGAGCGACAGTCAGTATGTTGATAGTCAAGTGAACAGCAGTTCAGAAGATCATCAGCATCTCTTTGCATAGCAATCATCAATATTAAGATCGACAACTGACTGTTGCTTGTATGCGTTGATCATCTGACCTCATTAGTATGCATGAGGCGATGAAATGCGTCGTCGATATCCACGTTCATGGTTTTGAATTCCATGATTTTGATAGTAAACCCTTACATTGATTTCATCAAATAGCAATATATTCTGTGATACTAGTACTGCCATGCCAAATCAATGACTGTTTTTTTTTTTTTTTTAGCAGTCATTGGGAGAAATGCACACCTGTCACTATGCCTTATTGTGCCTCATGTTTTTGCCCTGTCACACAAAATTTGATTTGCTGGTAAATCATTCAGGATAATAGGCAGTCAATAATGCTAGAACATTACAGTTTTATACTTCTTATTGTTCAATAAATGCATGTTGATACAAAACATGTTATTCTGTTAATTTTTTAGTTAGTGTAATATTTTAACATGTTTGTTATTTTGAGCCTTTATTCTGCCATTATTTTTGGCTTCATCAAGAAGTATTGAGCAAAGAAGTTAAGCGTATCAATTTCTAGTGTCCTGCAACTATTTATAAAACTCCATGAAAGAAAAAGCCATCCCTGAAGATTAGGATAATCTGATCTTCTTAAAATCCCAGTAAAAACTGAGATTGCTAGCTCTGGGCTGCTGATCTCTAGTATTTACCTCACTCATGTTCATTCACTGATTACTGGCTTTATCCTAACAGGGTCATATCATAACCCTGATTATGATAAAGCATATAATTGAAGAATTAATTATTTTCTTTCTCTTTATTTACCTCCAACCAGCAGCAGCTTTTGTGGGCTCTCAGGCAGTCAAGCATGATCAGGGATCTCCCACAGCCACAAGTATCGCTGGTGCCTAAAGTCAGCTACAATGTTAGTTTTAATGTAGAGAATGCCCAGCAGGATTTAATTAAGTTATAGGCACTATGGCAGTGCTAAAACATTTAATGAAATTATGAAGCTTCATACTTGACAAAAAACTGTTGCTACAACCTGAAATAGCTTTGAATTTTACAGGACAAGACATAATGCCAATCCTTTGGATTCTTTTTTAAAAAAAGAAAAAAAATTCATGTTAAAATGAAATGAATTTGAATAAACAGTACAATATAAAAACAATAAAGAAATCAATACAAAAAATATATACATAGTCCATAACAAATGTTATCTGAAAACCACATTAATATTTCTCTAATAAATCTTCATGTTTTTGCCAAGATAATTTCTTTTGTGTGTCATTTATAGTTATGTTTTGTAAGGTTTGTAACTCTATATTACACACATTTTTTGCCAGACATATGAAATCTGAAGAGATAGAGAGCTGTTACTTTTCCAATTTAAAGTAATAACTTTTCTGGCAATAGCCAGGACTGACCATAAGAGAGGCACTTGAATTTTAGGAATAGAACCTGTAATTTGAACATTAAATAATAATAAAGAATTTTATATATCACATTTGTCTGACCACAAGGATTTAACAAAACTACTAAACTCATTCCAAAATAAGGCAACCTTTTGACACTTTAGAACCACGTTTTCCCAATCTGCTTTTAAATCTTCATTACATCTCCAACATTTCAAGTTTTCTTTTTTATAGAAAAGGGATATTTTACTTGGGATTAAAAAACTTTGTAGAAACTTCCAGGTAAATATTTTCCAATAGATGGATGATGTAGAGTTGTTTCCTGATTTCAATTAAAGCTTTTTATTAACTGAAAACAGTTCCTTATTTACTTTTGTTGAATATTCCCAATGGGATTCATCAAAACTCAAATTTGGTTCTTAAAATTTTATAGATTATAGATACGTATGTCTTATTTTTATAATTGATAATATTAATCTGAAAAAAGAATTCTACATTTTTTGGGATGGGTTTAGTATAGCTAACTGATGGTAGTTATAAACTACTATTTATAAACTCTCTTAGAGTTTGGATATCTAACCAATTTCTGTTAATTACATTATATTTAGCTAAAAGATTTTCTGCACAACCTATCTTATTTCCATCCAAAAACGGATAACAAAATTTTGAATTATTCTTTTCAAGACTAGATATTGTATTCATATTAAAAGACTCTAAACAACCAATAGAACAAGCTATAGGAAACATTAGGAACAATAACTGTGTAAATTAGTTTCCATTACCTTTTAAATATATACAAGATAGGTCTAATTCCATAGGTATGTTCCATTATTCAAACAATCTTTTAGTATCCAAAATGCCATATTAACGTTAGATGAAAAATTTAATTTTATTTCAGTTGCCATATTTGAAACTAAAACTGTTTCATGAAGACATTTCCAATGTGAGTTATATGTTGGATTAAACTAAAGTGTTATAATGTTTAAAATAGATTTTATATAAAGATCAATATTGGGAAACCCAATACCATTTTCTTCTCAGCTCTTAGTATGCCAGTTGTAAGATATTCTTGGTTTTTGAGGGTGCCACACAAATTTTAATAATATAGTATTTAACCTCAATGATTTTTGGGAGGGAATTAGTATTAATGATTGAGCGATATACAATATTGTTGGTAGTATTATCATTTTATTAATATGATTCTGTCATTCATTGAGAAATGGCTCTATTCCAACTTTCAATGAGTTTTGAGATATTAGCAATATTTTTATAGTTTAATGCTACTGTTTCTCTCCAGTTTGTTTTTATATTTACCCCTAAATCTTTGTTATTTTCCAATTAAATTAATTGTATTTTTTAACTTAGCTGTTACTTTTCTATTAGTATTTCCATTTTACTATGATTAAATTTTAATCCAGAAATTTTCTCAAAGTAATTTATTGACTTAACAACATTCTCTATTGGAAGATTCAATGTTACTAGTAGTTAATAAAATATAATCAGAAAATAACTGGATCTTAGAGTTGTTAAGTATCACTGATCAAAAAGCCTTTTATTTTCTTATTTCTAATACATGAGTTGAAAGGTTCTATAGATAAGGCAAAGAGTAATGGAGATAGTTGACATCATTGTTTTGTTCCCCTTGATACTTTAAACAAATGGGAAATAAAGAGAAACAATTTTAACAAAAGAAGAAGTATTATATAGTTTCATTATTAATTCTATAAAGTTTAATTAAAAATGTTATGTCCTTAGAGGTTTTTGTAAATATAACCAATTAATTGAATCAAATTCCTCATCAAAATCTAAAGATATTGATAACTATTTTATTATTAGCAAAATCTATTAATGAAATAAGTCTAATGATATTATGCACTTTTCTTCCCAATATGAATCCAGTTTGATTATCATTAATTACATTTGATATTATATTGTTTAATCTTTTGGTTAAAATGGCCATGAAAATTTTATAGCCAACATTTAATAATCCTTAGGATTCTTCATCTTAAGAGTTATCACCACCCACCTGGTTTATTAAGTACAAAATATTGCTGTACTAGCTTTCATTTATTTGACAAACATGTAACAAGATATCAAAACAAGATAACTTGCTCAGGTTGGGGGCTCCCCAGGATCAGGGGGCCCCCAGCAAGTGCATGACTCACTGGTGCCTAAAGCCAGCTAAGATTATGGAGCAAATGCTGTAACATTTGTTCAGTAGACTTGATAGTCACATTAATAACAGAAGTAGAGAGATTCTATATGTATTGTTAGCAATGATGCATTTAAGAATAACATTTTATTGCAAGTATTTTCTCTGTGTATAGGAATATTCTTTTAATAGCTTCTCTTAGAAATGTTGGAAGTTATGTGGTCCTCATGTGATTAACATGGGAGTCCTTCAAGCAATAATACTTAACAAGATTACATTATTGGGGAACCACTCAGGGATGTTTCCACCCATGGAATGTCCATTATATTCC
The DNA here is from genome assembly GCF_019279795.1 of Protopterus annectens. Taxonomy (NCBI): domain Eukaryota; kingdom Metazoa; phylum Chordata; order Ceratodontiformes; family Protopteridae; genus Protopterus; species Protopterus annectens. Next base: position 794,485,047 of record NC_056743.1, on the reverse strand, counting down.
CTACAAACACTCACTCTGGAAGACATTACTGTGCTTAGAAACAGGGCTGTTAAATTGGACTGACTTTGTTTTACTATTAGTCTATACATATTTGATAATTTGCATGTAAAATACTTCCTCTGCCTAATGTTTTATAGTTGCTGTGAATGTTTCATGTGTGCAGGATATGTAATTTATTGCAAACACACACACACACACACACACACACACACACACACACACACACACACACACACACACACACAAACAATACAAGATGCACAGGCAGAGAGATGGTCACATATATCCAGATACTCATGAAAAGGAGTACTCATGCACACACACTCATTTACTCACACACACACATACATGCACGCACATGCACACACGCAAACATACACAGCCACAAATGTCCCCAACCAGCAGTTACAGGTTCTTTTTGACTGTACATCTCAGATGTCTCATTATGATCAAATGAAAGAAAAAATTATATACATTGCTAAGCAATGCATCTTCCACCTCCCCTCATTACCTTTATCCATCCCCAGTTTTGTAGAATATCTCCAATTTTGTTTCAGATTTTTGCTCTGTCCATTGAAAAATGTTTACTTTTCATACTTATTGTTTAGAAAAAAAAACATGGCTCTATTAGCATTGCAAATAAATCAGGATGGTATTTAAACAGTTTCCTCATTCTCTGTCAGGTCAACCCACTATTGTTGGCTTTGTTGAGAATTTTTTTTTAGCAAAGAAGTTAAGAAGCAGGCACACACACACACACACACACACACACACACACACATGTGCACACACACACACACACACACATGCACACACACACATGCACACACACACATGCACACACACACACACACACACACACACACACACACACACACACACACACACACACACACACACACACACACACACACACACACACACACACACTCTTCTAATGCAGTTAATTGCATTAGTTTTGTTTTATTTTCCCACTTTCACTAAACATGACTTTTAAGTGCCACAGTCAGAAAGTAAAACAGCAGCTCGTTGTCATTGCTATTGTACTTAACTAACATAGCTATGGTTAGTGAGCAAAAGCAGCATGAATCTTTTTCCTCTTGACATGCTGTTGTGAAGTCACGGACTTGTTCTGGACCCCCCTTGTACATGAATACCATGTTGGAAAATGTGTGTTCTCCAGTAGGGTATTGTAGTTAAGATTTACCCCATTTTCTAAACAGTATTAATCACCCAAATCAGCCATTGTTTCTGACTATCCAAATAATTGACTAGAGGAATCACATAACTCCCAAGATGCTATAAACATTTGTAATACACAGTTCAGGCATGGATTATGCATACATTTACCCTACAAGTATGAACAAATCTATGTGTAACTCACACCTGAGTCATGTGTTATAGCAATTATACCATGCTTATTCTTTTACTTGCTGTTTTAGTTAAATAATGTATGTTAAGTTTATAATAGACAGGGGCTATAGTCTCATGGTCTATACCACTGACCCAAATAATATGTGATGAGACTGAACTTAAGAGTATAAGTGAAATGTGCACTTCTGCCTGGAGTTATGATAAACACCTGCCACAAGCAAATAGGATTTGCATTGTGCAGCTGCGATTTTGCACATAGTGTAGCATCAAGCAGCACCGCTTAATTGGGTTTAAACCATTCTCGGCTCCACAAAGTCTGCTCTTCATTTTTTCCCTTAGAACTGCTCTAGCTCTCAAAATAAACACCCTATTCCTAATCTAAAGCCTGGCACTTGCTCACTAAAGCAATTATATAAGTCAGCACTAAAAAATTGAAAGCACTACATCCACACAAACTCCCCTTGAGTACCTTGTTCCCCATTGGCCCTTTTTTCAATTATAAAGGAGTTCCCTATACTATTCTAGCATGTCCAAAGGTCAGTTGTCAATCTCCTCTCCAGTCCAGCTGGTGAATCTGGGAATCTTGAGGCAATGTTACAACTGCCTCATGTACACAGACAACCCTCTCCTCCTTCCAACAAGTTCCAACATATGTAAGAAATGCAACCATATAGCCAAACTGGAGGCTAAGCTCTCTCAACTCAGTACTGGCATAACCAGTCAGGAGGAAAAGGTAACCACACACACTACAGTGCCAGTCTCACATAGACCTACCACAACAGCAAACCAAGCACATAAACACACAAAAACATACTCGGAGGCTCTAAATAAAAATCTGCCTAAGCAGCAGAGACCTCCAAAGCAGACATCCAAGCAACCGCTACCCCAAAACAAAACACGTGCAACACATAGTTCACAAAGCCAGTGTGCCGAACAGTCACAGCCCTTAAGGCTAAACAACACACCTGATACACTTGTAATAGGTGATTTTATTGTCAGGCACACTGACATCCCGCTCACCAGGCTGAACAAGGAGAAGGTCACGGTGAGCTGCCTGTCGGGCGCTAGGATCTGCCACATAACACAAGCACTCAGGTCACTCCAAGGCAAGTACAAATATGACTCAGCCATTGCCCATGCTGGTGTGAATGACCTGAGACGTACCTCCCTGGACTACATGAAAAGAGACATAGAGGAGCTCTCTGAGCATGTAGCCCAGGCCGGTATGACCCTGACCTTGAGTAGCATCCTACCCTCACCAAGAATGATGCCACAATATAAAGACAAGATGATCAGTTTCAACAATTGGCTTAAGTATTGGTGTCATTCAAAGGGGATCCAATGCCTGTCAGCCTGGGATGACATGCTCAGCAAGCCACGTTGCTTCGCTAGGGATGGCTTGCACCTGTCAACCCTGGGCTTTTGGATATTGAAAAAGGCTTTTGCCACCCCCATAGTGCCTTTTTTAGGCAAAGCTCAAAAGACAAACCCACCTCCATAGGTATCACAAGGGAAAAGAAACTAAGGGTAATGCTACTCAACACCAGAAGTCTAAACCTCAAGATGCATGCACTCGAAACTCTCCTCAGCATGGAGAACATCAATATCTGTGCAGTAACAGAAACCTGGTTCAAGGCTCCCGAGAGCACCCCAGCACTACCAGGTTATACCTCATACCATACTTTTTGGCCCCAAAACTCAGACCGAACCACAAAAGGAGAGGGAGTATCAATATTCATCAAAGATACCCACACCTCCAGGTTGGTGGCACAGCACGAAACATTGGAAACTATCCATGTGCAACTAACAGTGGGTAAAACTGCCTTCCAGTTTATAGCCTGCTACAGACCACCCTTCCAAACCCAGGAACCCCACTCGACCTTCCTGACAACACTGGAAATATGAAGGTCTCCCCAAACACCATTATATTGGGTGACTTCAACTACCAAACATAGAATGGGAGCATTACTCTAGCTCCAACACCCTAGCCCAAAGGTTCCTAGAATTTATAAACTCAAATGCTATGGAACAACTTGTCACCACTCCCACAAGAGGGGAAAACATACTGGACCTGATCATCACCAACATGGGGACTCTATGCTCCAGGCCAGAAGTGTATCCCTCACTGGTAAGATCAGACCATAAATTAATCTCACTGGATAGCCACATCCCGACCCCACCCCCTGCCCAGAAAACCACAGTGAAAAACGTCTCTAAAGCAAACTTCACACTCCTCAAAACTGAGGTGGAATCCTTCAAAGCCCCCGGGCCTGTGGAAAATACGGCCCAGACTGCAGAATCCTTTATAAATGCATTCTATGAACACCTTCAGGAATGCATGGATCATGCAATCCCAAATAAAACCAAGACTCAATCCCCCAAAGGCAGGCATCCTGTCTGGTGGACCCCAGCCATAAACAAACTATACAATAGAAGGAGGAAGCTACTGCATGATAGAGCAAAATCCCTAAAAGGGAAGGCATCCCTGATCAGTATTAGCAAAAAACTACGGGCACTCATAAAATCATCTAAGGCCAGCTTCGAGAGAAAAATTGCACAAGACACTAAAGATAACCACAAGGCTTTCTTTAGTTATGTTAGGAACCTGGGTGGAAACTCCCAGATATGCTCAGAGTTAGTCCAAAATGACAAAAAATACACTGAACCCACAGACATTGCCAACATCCTGGCTGACAGGTTCAGCGCAAACTCCCCCCCCCCCAAAAAGAGCAATTATCTATCCCAGCAGAGTGCTGCCCCCTAACATCTCAGATACTCAGGTGAGAGCCACCCTCTCCAAAGCAAAAAACACAGCATCAATGGGACCAGACGGTGTCCCGGGCTGCATCCTACATGAACTCCAAGAAGAGCTGAACCCCAACATAAAGCTACTGTTCAATCTCAGCCTTACTACAGGATATGTACCCAAAGAATGGCATACAGCAACAGTGGTCCCTCTCCACAAAGGTGAAACTATCGCCCCATAAGCCTGACTAGCTTGGTCTGCAAAGCTATGGAGACGATCATCATGGAACTCATAAATAAAGATATTGGGGACCTACAGACACTGGATCCTACCCAGTTCGGCTTTGTTAAGGGCAGATCCTGCCTCTTAAACCTGGTTGATTTCTTTGAAACAGTCACCAAGGCCATTGACAAGGGGAAGGTGGTCCACACAGCCTACCTGGACCTCGCAAAAGCCTTCGATACCCCACTCGGGCATCATAGATAAGCTATCCAGCTTAAATATAAACCCCTATGTCACTAGATGGGTTGCAAACTAGCTCAAGGACAGAACCCACATGGTCAGAATTGCTGGAGCCATGTCAGACTCCAAACCAGTTACAAGTGGCATCCCACAAGGCTCAGTCCTGGGACCTCTCTTGTTTGGCATATATTTCTCAGAGGTACAGGCCAACATGGGAGGACTGTGGCTGACCAAGTTCATAGATGACTGCAAAGTGGGCACCATAATCGACTCTCCAGCTGACACAAGCATCCTCCAAAAGGGTCTCATAGAAACAGATAACTGGTGCCAGAGCCATGGCCTCAAGCTAAACGCCAAAAAGTGTATAGTCATCCCCTTTGGCAAAAACAAAGTGCCCACAAATTACCACATAGGTGGTAATCCATTAAGTACGGAAGACGTAATTAGGGACCTGGGGACCCAAGTTGATAGCGATCTCTCATTTGACAACCACATGGCCAAAGTGGTTAGAAAAACCTTCTATATAGCCCACCTAATCATGAAGGGATTTACATCTAGATCAAGGGAGGTCATTGTGCCTCTTTACTCATCCCTCATCAGGCCCATAATTGAATACAATGCCCCTTTCGGGATGTACCTTACCCAACACCTGCAGCAACTGGAAAGACCCCAAAAGTACTCCACCAAGAGGAACAAAGGGCTCAAACAGATGCCATATGCTGCCCGGTTAAAGAAACTCCAGCTCTACTCAGTTGCATAGCGCCTGCTTAGAGGCGATCTGTGCCTGACGTATAAAGCCATGTCCAACCCGGAATTAATGGACATGCTGCAACTCAGAAAATCCAAATCCCATCAAGCTACGCGCTTGAGGGACTTGAACCTCAGCACTGAAATAAATAGGACATATTGGAGGGACAGATTCATAACCCAGAGGCTCCCTTCACTCTGGAATAGAATCCCAGTCCAAGTTAGGCAGAGTCCCTCACTGACTCTCTTCAAAAGAAATCTTGATGAGTGGATGGGAGATCGTAGGTTTTCCCTGGGTATCACTTCTGTGTCACTGCTAAACAGAGGCACAGTAAACTAACTTCGAAAAAGGGCATAGTAAAACATTTAAAATGGGTGGTGAAAGCCAAGCAGACTCTGGCTAGGTTTACAAATGCCCTAGGGCAGATAGCCTAGTAAGAACCTATGAATACTGGGAGATAAAACCCTAACTTCCCAGAAATGTTCCTACCTCATTCTCACTCCATTGGCATTCACAGCAGTCATATCAACAGTAAATAAAACTTGTTGAAACTATTTTGTATTAAGACACTCAGTGTTATGCTAACTTGCTACCACAGGCAAGACCTATCTGACACACCAATGTTTCAGTTACTCTATACTCTTAAATGAGCTAAATACAGCTCATTGAGTAATGACAACTGCAGCAAAGTAGTCATTCTCTGAAAGACAGATGTCATCAGTTAATGAATCCCCTAGCTTGTTGATTTGTTTGGGGGAGGGTCAGCATAATGGTTAAGATACTTATGTCACAGACACAGGGTACATGGTTTGATTTTCACCTTTGAATTTAAATGGTCTAGGTTTAAAACAGGTTGCGAGGGTAGCTAGCCTAGTATTTATCTATGAACCTATTACTATCATATATATTAATAAATAACAATCAGCACAGTTTTTTGAGACTAAAGTTGTTTACTTGAAATAAATAAAATTAGGTGATGCACAAGTGGGTATATTCCTGCACAAAAAAAAATAAATAGACAGCTGAGACTTAGAACAACATTATTTGGTTCCAGTACTGCTATTATTGCTAGTTGAAGATTTACTGTAGTCTTTCTGCCATTAACATTTTATAATAAGTTAACAGTTTCAGTACACTCACAGGAGAATTTGGAAAATATCAACTCAATGCTTCTGATCAGCAGGCTGTCTCTTTCTGGTCTATAAAGTACATAGTACATACACCAAGAGGCAAGCAAGAACTCAAACTGACTACTTGAACAACTGAGCTGAGCTCACGAAGGAAAGGGTCACTTGAAGTTTGGAGAGGTATCCTGGAATGTTGGAAACAATGGAATCAGTGCTGTCCTTTCTAGACAAATCAACCCTTCAGTACGTGCATGACTCCTTATTCTCTGTTTGATTTGGGTTTTAAAATGTAAGCATTGTTTTTGCAAAGTCTATCAATTCTTTATGACGTTTTAGTCCTTTTATTGCAATATAACCTCTCATTTCCAAATCTCTAATACTTTTACAGAAAAAACAACACAACTCATATCCTGCTATTCACATTTGCACAGCCTTTGCTGTAAATTTTACTAGAAATAATTATAAATAGAACAGCTGTATAAAACTTGTATCTTTTCTGAAGAAAAACATGGAAGTTTTACACAGATTTGCATTACTCTTCTGAAAACAATTCCATTTACCTAATCTAAGTACTTTTCTTCATCACTGTCTCTTTTTAGACCTAAAAAAAATTAGCTTTTCTGAGAAAACCTCAATAAATGTCTCGAGTAGAAGCTGTATTTGTTTAATCACACTACTCATTTCCTTGTCTGGAAAGACCATTTGTATTTTTGGCAACAAGGCAGGACTTTTTTGCCATTTCTACATGGCATTTCACTGCCTTGATGGATAATCCTACCCATTTGTCTGGTTCCAGTCTCTATATGATGCATTACCAGTTAAGTACACTTTGGCTTAGCAGTAAACACATCCCAAAACTTGTATAATTATTGCTCAGACTTCTGGAATCTGGATATGGGATAGCTGCTGTGACAGCCCTACCTTATCCACTGTGATGCCAGACTGAGCCTCACTGAGAAGGCTTGCCACCTGTTCCACTTCTGATTACTCTTCTAACCCACTGATACCAAAGTACAACATCTCTCTGTCATGGTAGGCCTTCATCATTTTCAAATAGTACAGTTTGTGCTTCTGTTTCCCACATGGCTTCTCTACTATATAATTAACATAAATTACCAGTCTCACAGTAGTGAACTGACTCTCCCATACTGCCTATAGTTTTCTCTATAATGTTCCCAAGTTCCATCTGTCCTCTCAAACCAAACACTGTGTTGCTGTTGTAGTTGTAATAGCTGATCTAGTGTCAGGTGATTTTACACCATTCCCAGTCATGAAACCTAGGACATAGTCCACAGCACATTCCTTGTGAAAATCACATTCACCCTCCTATCCATCATGAATTAAGTCTTGGGGGTCTCCTTGCCCTCTAACCATAAAGTAGGTCAATTGGTGAAAACTTTGGGGATTTTTGGGGTACCTCCCTGCAAGGACAAAAGATGCAGATTATTTCTGTGAACAATGGGACATTATGCTCTATAGCATTAAAGACGGTGGATATGATAACACGTCACTCATAAAACACAGGGTGCATATTTCCGAAAAATAACTAGCTCGTAAATCCGAGGATATATATTCCTGAAAAAGAACTAACTGGCTAAACAATTTCCATCTGAGGACTCTGTGGGAGTGTGGGGTATTATTAGTAAAGGTAAAACCACTTCACATTGTTGTCACAGGTTCTACATACCACAAATGTTATCTGTGACTTTACACAAAAAGTGTACTATATTACTGTGAGACTACAGAATAAAATAAGTAGTGGACAATACACCAATATTTGCCTTTGAAAAGGATTAAAACCTAAGCAATATGCTGGCACCAAAATAGGCAATATAAAACATACACTAGCAAAAAAAGGACACACCTGAATGTAAAAGTAGGTAGGTATCAGTCGGTAAAATGGCACTGCACCCTCTCTCCATATCTCACAGTCACCACTGGTGTACCATAAGGATCTATCACTGATCCCCCCTCCTCTAACATTTTCACCAACTCCCTCTATACATCCACACAACAGGCTATCCTAATACAATACACAAATGGATCCACATTCATTTGCACATCTGACAATATGGCACACCTCCAAAAAAGTAATCAGGAAGCTTTAACAGCAACTGAAACATGGCTTTGTAACTCACAACTCATGCTCAACCCTAAAAAAAAAAACTAATACTTTTCCAAGTCCCCCTCCCATGAAAAAGCAAACTTTAAAGTCATCTCTCCTGATAATACAAGCAAGAAAGTCACTTCTCATATTAAATTATTAGGGATGATAGTGGATGATAATCTTAAATTTGACCTGCATATACAAAATTGCATAAGAAAAACTAATCAAACACTAGGGATGCTTTACAGAGCCAAAAAATGTTCTCACCAACACAACTAAAACTACACTTGTCACTACTAATCTCCTTCCCCACACTACTTTATGGTGATCTCATCCTTACTAACCTTCAGACATCACAAAAATCAAAACTTAAACAATACTATAACAATTTGCAGGAGCTACCCCTTTCAGAACCCACCACTGTATACCACTAACAAGCCTAATTTGGTTAGAACTACTCATCAACTAACATATACATAGCTTTTACCACCTATAAAATTACACAAAATCCATCTGCTTGTCCAGCACTAAATAACATTCCTACACAGCTAAGTTCCTAGTCAGCCTGTCTACAAATCTATCAAACCTGCTAGACATTGTCTGTACTCATACCATGTTGCTAAGGCCTGGAATTCCATCAGGTCAATACATTCCCTCCCATCCTTCAAAACCATTCTGAAAGAGCATGGCCAAGATGGTGAACTGGTAGCAGCACACGAGCTCTCTGACCTAAAATACATTTCTAACAGGAATTTTCTTTCAAAAATGATTTTTGCCCGATTTCACCATTACCAGTTTACTTAATACTAAACCATTTGGAGTTCTACTGAAGAATTTTTTTATAATCAGAACATAAAATTCCTGTCATATTCAACTGGAAAAGAAAACTTCACTCAGCTCTTCAGAATGAGTCATACTAAGACTTCAAGTCAAGATTCCTCACTAAAAAGGAATCATATTCTTTGCTGACAAATATACAGAACTTATCTCTGAAAATAGATAAAATTGATAATAAGCTGGACACTCTCAAAAGATAAATGTTCCCAACAACTTGAACAATTGCAGGAGATTATTAAGCAGCAGAAGTCTCAAATAACAGCAATGGAACAATCCCTTAATGACATGGAAAACAGATTAGCTGAAGAACATCACTCAGAATTTTTATTAAAGCAAAACAACTACTTACTGGAAAAAGTAGATGTTCTGGAAAATAGGTCCAGATGAAGCAATCTTCATATTTATGGACTACCGGAGAAAGTAGAAGGTGAGTATATTATTAACTTTCTTACCACCTGGATACCATCTATACTTAAACTGCCTGAATCACTATCCTATGGTATTGAATGAGCTCATAGGTCTCCAACAACAAATGAAATAATTTCAACAAAACCTAGACCAAGATCCATTATTATGAAGATGTTTTCCTCTCAAGATAAAGAACTGAAAATCTTCCTTCCTGAGGGCATCAAAATATTTAACTCCCTAGAAGCTGCAACAAAATACCTGCTTAATAACAACACAATAGCTCAAGTAGAAGTTATGGATTGAACTAACAGTACACCTAAGAGAAATGCTGAAAGAATGAATGGAAAGTAGTGGAACAGAAGAAGAAAAAACTGAAGTACAAATAAATATATTACATTTCATATGTTTATATGGTCATCAAACATCTACTTAATACTCTTCACTGAATACAGGTACATACTTTTTATTTTTTGTTCAAACTTATGTATTATATATTTCATAAATACTAGTAAATAATCCATTTTAATACAAGATCTTTACTCATTATAAGAGGAAAAAAGTGAAATTTAAAAGTTATAAGTAAACTAAAGCAAACTACAGCAATATGGTATACTTAAAGTTATCCTCAACATAACTTAGTATATCTGTATTACTATCAACAACATCAATAAGACCAATAAGGGCTAAAAATATAAAGCATGTTATCTAGAAATGTAATAACAAAGTTATTAACAAATAATAGCTTCCATACATTTAAGTAACATCAGGTAACATAAATCCATGCAAGTTTTTAAACTGAAATGAGACTCAAACATCTAGGAATGGTTTTCCTGTCGATTTAGATATGTTTCTAAAATGTACCAGTGTTTATTAATTAAAAAAGAAAAGGGGAAAAGAATTGGGGACTGTATATGGGATATTCATTATCGTGGTGATTTAGAAGTGTTTTGTATAAAATGTGGTACTGTTAAGGATGATGTACTGATGTGGACAGGATGTTTTTTTTTTAAATGGGGGTGTTGAACATCTTGATTTTTTTGGTTATTTCACTCTCCATTTTTGTTTTTATCTTGGCCCTGGTGTTCTAGTATAAAAAAACATACAAAACGTTTCCCGTCCATCCCTGTCTTGACACTTACCCATTTTTCATTAAAATCTCTTGTGTTATTGTCATTATTGTTCCCCCGAGTTCACAAAACAAGTAGAGGCTTTTTAGAAATTTCCCACGATCAGAATAACCCACGAGAGGCTGCTTTAACCTCTCCATCTTGCACCACACTGTTGCCTCAGTGATGACATCATCAACAGGCATACAAGCACGCATACGACCCATTTTTCAGCTTTCCTTCATAAATGAATGGAAATAATGTACAAAAATGAACCACTGCAATGTAAGTGGAAAGTGAAACAAAATCAAATACATGTTTTATATATTGATAGCAAGATAGGGGGAGGGACAAGGGAGAATTAAGGAGAACTGTAATTTAAACAAACACTATGCTATTCCAGTGCAGTTTCAGTAGCATGCTGATAATATAACATGCTACAAATAAAGATGAGTATAACATTCATTAATATGTAATGAATGATTGTAAAAGAATAACTACCTTTAGACATCCCACTTTTAAGGTTGAGACTAAACTTACTCTAAAGCAAATAATACAGTAATCAAATGGAAAGTATGAACAGCCTATGCAAATATGTGAGCATGAATTAACATAGCAAGACATTGATTCACTATGGTTCCACTATTATAAATAAGATAAGTAGAATGTTCTAATATTACTTTACTGGTTTATTCATAATTCAGGGTATCAATATAATAATGTACTTTGATATCTCTCATGTTTTCATATTGAAATATTATTCTAACCTTCAGACGTCATTTGTTTGATTCATTGAATGTCTTGCCATTACTGTCATGCATTTATATATGATTTAAAGAATTTTCATAGGGATGTTTTATAATATGAATATTAACTTCATATAGAAAATAGAACTGATATTGATATATAGTGCTCTTGGTAGAATATAAAAATTTGTAAACAATGGAGAACAATGTGCATTTCACGTTTACTTTTTTTTTAATTTAACAAGCAGTTTGGAAGTTACATAAATAACCTGAATCTTATGTAAACAGCAGCTCAAAGACAAAATGTCAATGAAATCTGAAGTGATTGTATTGCTTATAGGCATTGTTATAGAACTATAAGAAATGATAAAAAATAAGCAATTTGCAATGATGAAGGATGCAAAGAGAAGATATTGAGCTAAGTTTTAAAGGCCTTACTGCTATTAGTGGAGGCAAAATGCAGTAGTACTTCATTTAAAGAGTATAAAAAAGAAAAATGTATATAAAAATGTCCTTAATGTAGCAGTAACTGCTTACAGTTATTGAATATAAAATGTATGATGCCTTCTTGATAGACCTGGGTTTGAACCTCAAAAGTGCCACCACTATACATTGATAGCCTATTAGTTAAATATATTTGTTTTAACTATCCATTTACATATTTGCTTGACCCCTGTTAGCTGAATTACTCCTATTGAACTGGTAGCCACTTTACACAGGAGATTTGAACTGGTATAGATACTTTCAAAAGGAACTAAAATATTTCAGTGAAAACTGATAAATAGAAAACATGCTTTAAATTTATGAAATATTCTTATTGTTGAGATTTGAAACAATTTAAAAAATTATCTAGAAATAAGGACATGCTTACAAAATCAAATTTATGTGTTTCTAATATAACATTCCTGCATTGAAAATTAATTGAAAATTTTAAAAATGAACCAGTTCACAACATTATACTACCATATATATTAAGCTTAAACTTGAACCATCATAAAATACTGCTGTGTTTGCTTACACATAAGTCATGACATAGAAATAAATTATCATTCATTTAACTTTAAAAGCTGCAATTTTTAATTTCCTAAGTAATAATTGTTTAAATATACATATACTTTAGGTGGAGAGACTTACTCTGTACATAGACGATATAGGGAGAGGGGTTGTCTGTGTGACTTTCACTCAGACAAGAGGTTCTAGACCTCACTGAGATGATAAATGGTTGTATTATTCATTGCTATAGGTTTATAAATATGTTTGAATTTGTTTTTTGGGTGTCTAACAGAAATGAATGCATCTTACATACAAGTGAAAGATTAACAAGATTTTCCATAATTTAAATGTCATTGTGCATTTTAACTTTGTAATTTCAAGTAATTTGATATACTTAAGTATAATATGAGATGTCAATCTATTAATGTTAATGGTTTAATAATAATATCAAAAGGAAAAGTTTAAGTATTTGAAATTACATAAGCCACAATTGGTATTTCTTCAAGAAACTCATCTGACAAATGATGATTTAAATAAATTAAACTTCAACAATTATACAATACTGGCAAGTTCGCAATTTACACTTAAGAAAAGAGGAGCAACTATTCTAGCTAGAAATTCAACCCTCACTCCCAAAATAATTTCAGCATATAAGGATTCCTCAGGAATGTTCTGTTTAATAATCCTAGAAATTAATAGAAAGATTTATACTTTAGTTAATTTATACTAGATTCCAGGGGTGGGGATTAAAACTGTGAACACTCACTTTGATCATTCATCATGATAAGGGAAATCAAATAATGGCAGGGGACTTTATTTGTATTATAGATGACAATGACTAACTCAACATGTAAAAGAAAGAAATCTTCCACATCAAGAGCCCTATTGAAATTTATTGATGCAGTAATAATTAAATATATAAACCATTTTGCTGATCAGAACCCATTATTTTTCACTTTTTACTCCCATAGACATAAATCTCACTCTCACATTGATACAGTCTATGTTTCAAATGATTTAATAACAAAATTAAGTGGGGTTAAGGTCATAAGGTCATAGCATGTCCATTATCAGACCAAAATGTGATAGCTTTTGAAATAGAATCTGAATCATATAGCTCTCTGGCTATTCCCAGAATACCCTCATACTTAAACTTACAAGAATTTAAAGAATTCTATTTAAACAAAATAAAGACCTTTCTGGAAATAAACAACACAGAAGGTATATCATATATATATATATATATATATATATATATATATATATATATATATATATATACGGGATTCATTAAAATCTTGTTTTTATGGTCAAACACTAGCTTGGGTCATTAATAAGAAAAAGTCATGGAATAGAGACATGCTTGAACTACAAACTAAACTTTACAAACTTAAACTAGAAATTCAAATCTAATTCCAGAATTAACACAAATTAATAGTAAATATACTGAAATATTGAATCACAAAACTATGATAAACCTAGAAATTAAAAAAATAAATAAATTCTTATTCCATGAATCCTGCAAATCAAAGACAACTAGCAAACAGAACAAAGAAAAGTATTAAATCTAGACAGATAAAAGAACTATACAGCACTCATACAAAAATAAAGTAACCAACCTTAATAACATATTAAAAACTTTTAGACTTCATTATAACAATCTTAGTTCATCAAACCTCCCTATTTCATCAGCAAATGAAATAAAATTCTTTCTAAACAAAAATATTTCTAATATGTTATCCCAGCAGCAAATAGACATTATTAATAAACCAATAAATATGACAGAATTAAAATCCCAAATCATTAAACTAAAAATAAACAAAGCTCCAGGTCCAGAAAACATTCTGCCTGAAATGTATAGATCACTATCAGGTTAGTCATTGTGTATATTACTTAAAGTATACAATATATCCAAAGAAGAATTATTAATACTCCCATCCTGGAGATATTCATTACTTTCCCCAATATTAAAACCTGGTAAGGAAAAAAAATATTGTACATCATATAGGCCTATATCCCTATTAAACATAGATTATAAGAAGTCTATGGCAATTTTTGCAAATAGAATCAAATATTTTCTTCCTTTACTAGTACATAAAGACCAAACAGGCTTTATAAAAGAAAGAAACACATATAATATCAAAAGGATCATAACTTTAATGGATCTCACTAAACATAGAAACAGACATAACTCTAGTCTCCCTGGACATCAACAGTGCTTTTGATACTGTAAATTGGAAATATTTACATTTAGTACTAGAGGAATACAAATTTCCTAATGCATATAATAAAACTATGTCCTTATATGAAAACTCTTTAGCATATGTCAAATTAGGATCCCACAGATCAGGTCCAATTACAATTAAGAAAGGAACTAAGCAGGGTTGTCTGTTGTCAGTTTTACTATTTGCTTTACTGACTGAACCTTTTGCAAATAACATTATATCACAAGACAATATTAAGAGCATAGAAATTTTCAAAACATTAAACTTGAAACTTCAGTTATTTGCAGGTGACATCCTACTGACTCTTTTGGATGCAAATCATTCCTTACAGGTATTATTTGATTCCATGATTAAATTTCAAGAGGTTTCTGGATTGTTATTTAATGAAAATAAAACTAAGATAGTGTCTCTGAGTTCCAAGAAAAACAAAAAAAAACTGGATAAAAAATTCTCAAAATACTCTTGTTAATGAGGGTAAACTTCACTTCTTAGGGATTCCTTTAGCAGAAGACCTACATGACATGATTCTATTTAATTTCAAGTATATGACAGATAAAATAGAAGCAATGATAACTAATTGGAACAAATATTTATACAAAATGGAAGATAAATTATACCTGACTAAATCAGTTATAGTTCCCAAAATATTATATCGTTTTCAAGTTTTTTCACTACCACCACCCAACCATATAATATAAAAATATAATAAATTGATATTAAAATTTATATGGCACCCAAATAAACCTCGAATAGCACTAAATAATCACTTACCAAAGTGGGAAGATGGGGGAATAAATCTTCCAGACATTGAGACTTATGCCTTATCCGCTGTTGTTAAAAACATTACCCTATGGCTAAATCCATCATATTCCTCTATATGGAAATTACTTCATGAGGAGATATGTTTAGATATCATGCAAAATCATATACATGATCATTTAATCTTTTTACCAAACATCTTCCATTGTACATTGAAAACATATATATTAGAAAATAAAAACTTTCAAGCTCCATCACATTTTATAAACCATACACTATCCATATTTAAAAAGTTTGTAAATACTAAGCCTACTATTCAAGCTTGGATATTTTTCAATTTTTCAGTTAGCTTATACTTTCAATAAGTTAGAAACCGCAAAAATAAAAAAGATGGAAATATTAAAACAAGGAAAACTACAGTTCTGGTATCAACTAATAGAAATGGGTAAGGTCCCATCCATTACCTATCTTATGAATAAATATAAGACTTGTGGCTAACTTTACAAATATTGAGACAATTTGTATTAAATAAAATAGAAGTAATGCAAAGCTCAGTCAGACGACATACATAAACTAATTGAATAGTTTATATTAATAACAAGTCAACCTTATCAAGGGAGTGGATACTTGTCTAACATATATAAAATTGTCAAAAAAGAGAAGATATATCACAAAAATGTTTATTGGAATTACTTCACAATGGTAAATGGACATCCCCCAGAGGAAGATGAGAAAAAATCTATTCTGATATCTTCAAAACCCACCACATTATTATTTCACTGGAAGTTGTAGTCATGGAGATTTTTACATTGTTTTATCATCCCTCATATGATAGCTTTAATGTTTGCTAGTGAAGATATTTGTTGGAGGTCTGAAAGAAATTTAATAGCAATCAGGGAACATGTTTTTTATGATTGTATTAAATTAAAAAGTTATTGGAGTAATGTAAATTATTTTTTTCAAACTATATTTAATGATAATTTCAATCTAACAAAATCAGTTATATTGTTTAACTCCCCTACACCAAAATGTGTTTCAAAGAAAAAATTATCAATACTTTCGACTTTGCTAACCATTGCCTGAAAGATAATTTCCATAAACTGGAAAAAGAAATCCTCTCTTTCATTCAAGGAATTTAAAAACCTTACTTTGACTGTTAGTCAAATGAACATCAACACAATAAAGAACAGAACCAACAAAGTAACATCATACTTCAATACATGTCTGAATGTAATGGAAACTCTGGAGAAAATGGACAATATTCCTAACTGAAATGATGTAATTATATCTTAGAAACAAATATTCACTTAAACTGATTAGATACCTTTGTAAATAGTTATGTTATAATGCTATAACAGTAATACTAAGTTATTGTTAGTTTCTATTTCTAGTATCTGGTTGTAAACATGATTTCATTATTGTACCATTCATTACTTTTTTTTTAAAATTGTGATAAAATTGGAAAACAAATAAAAAAAATGCAAGTGAAAAAAAATTCTGAAAGACTTCCAGGCCAAAAGCTAACTCTGTTCTTGCTCAACACCAGGATAAACTATATCCCTAAATATAAACAAATACTTATTCACACCTTACATTTCCATACTGTCATGTTTTCCCTCCCCTCCTTACTTCTATCAATTTCTCTCCCCTAACTTTCTCACTGAACCTACTATAAGCCTACTTTTCCTTCACTTCATATTGCAATTCCTGTTTGTACTACACTTTTACCTTTAATTTCTCTATAAACTGGCTAAAATTTCTCTAAGTATTAAATCATAGGTTCATAGGTTGGTACTAGGCTATCTGCCCGAAGGCATTTATAAGCCTAGCCAGAATGTGTTGGCTTTTGCCACCCTCTTAGATTAGTTCCCTGTGCCTCTGTCCAGCAGAGCCACTGAAGTGGTCCCAGCAGTAAACTTTCTGTTTCCCATCCACACGTCAAGGTTTCTTTTGAAGAGTGTTAGCAAGGAGCTCTGCCTAATGTAGATTGGGATCTTGTTCCAAAGTATGGGAAGTCTCTGGGACAGGAATCTATCCCTCCAGCACATCCTATTTATTGCTGTGGTGAGGTTTAGATCCCTAGAGCATGTGGCTCGTGGGGATAAGGTTTTCTTTAGGTAGAGAATGTCCATCAATTCTGGGTTGGACATGGCCTTGTATGTCAGGCAGATATCACCTCTGAGTAGGCGGTATGCAACTGAGTACAACTGGAGTTTCTTCAGTCAAGCTGCATAGGGCATCTGTTTGAGGCCAGTGATCCTCCTGGTGAGGTACTTCTGTGGTCTTTCCAGCTATTGCAGGTGTCTTGTAAGGTACATTCCAAATGAGGCACTGTACTCTATGATGGGTCTGATGAGTGATGGGTATAGGGGCACAATGACCTCTTTTGATCTGGATGCGAACCCTTTTGTGATTAGGTGGGCCAAGTAGAAGGATTTTCTAACCACTTTGGCAATGTGATTATGAAAGGTGAGATTACTATCTACTTGGTTCCCCAGATCCCTTATTACGGCTTCCATATTTAGGGGACTACCACCTATGTGGTAGTTTGTGGGTACTTTGTTTTTTCCAAAGGGGATGACTATGCACTTTTTGGCATTTAGCTTGAGGTCATGATTTTGACACCAGGTATCCGTCTCAGTGAGACCCTTTTGGAGGATGTCTCTGTCAGGTGGAGAGTCAATTATAGCCCCTAGTTTGCAGTCGTCTGCAAACTTGGTCAGCCATAGTCCTCCTGTGCTTGCCTGTACCTCTGAGAAGTATATGCCAAATAGGAGGGGTCCTAGAAATGAGCCCTGGGGAATGCCACTTGTAACCGGTTTAGAGTCGGACCTAGCTCCCACAACTCGCACCATGTGGGTTCTGTCCTTGAGCCAGTTGGCAACCCATCTTGTGACGTAGGGGTTTATGTTCAGGCTGGTGAGCTTGTCTATAATACCAGAATGGGGAATGGTGTTGAAGGCCTTAGCGAGGTCTAGGTAGGCTGTGTGTACCACCTTTCCCTCGTCTGTAGCCTTGGTAACTGTCTCAAAGAAGTCCACCAGGTTTAGAAGGCATGATCTGCCCTTAACAAAGCCAAACTGGTGCAGGGTCCAATGTTTGGAGGTTTCCAATGTCTTTTAATGAGTTCCCTGATGATGCACTCCATAGCTTTGCAGACCAAGCTAGTCAGGCTTATAGGGCGATAGTTCCTGGGGTCTGTTGTGGCTCCACCTTTGTGGAGTGGAATAACCATTGCTGTGTGCCACTCTATGGGTTTGTAGCCTGTGGAGAGGCTGAGTTTGAACAGTGTGTTTAGGTGAGGGGTTAGTTCATCTTTGAGCTTGTGCAGGATGTCGTCCGGTCCCTTTGATGCTGTGTTTTTGGCTTTGGAGAGGGTTGTTTTAACCTGAGTGTCTGTGATTTCAGGGACTCTACATTCTTCTGGTATGGGCCCTTTTGGGGGTGATGTTTGCGCTGAACCTGTCTGCCAGGATGTTGGTGATATCAGTTGGCTCAGTGTATTGTGTGCCATTCTGCACTAACTCCAAGCAAATCTGAGCATTGCCACTTAGATTCTTGACATAGCTAAAGAATGCCTTGTGGCTATCTTTGGAGTCCTTGGCAATTTTTCTTTCAAAGCTCGCCTTGGATGATTTTATGAGGGATCATAGTTTCTTGCTGATACTGATCAGGGATGTCTTCCCTTCTTGGGATTTTACTCTTTTCTGTACTAGTTTCCTCCTTCTGTTGTATAGCTTGTTTATGGCAGGAGTCCACCAGACTGGTTTCCTTTTCTTGGAGGAGTGAGTCTTGGTTTTGCTTGGGATGGCATGATCCATGCATTCATGTAGCTGCCCATAGAATGCATTAGTAAAGGATTTTGCAGCTTGGACAGTGTTATCCTTCAGCATGGGGGCTTTGAAACTTTCCACCTCTGTCTTAAGTAATGTGAAGTTTGCTTTTGAAAAGTTTTTCATGGTGGTTTTCTTGTCCGGGGGTGGGGGCAGAATATGGCTATCCAAAGTGATTTATTTACAGTCAGATCTAGCCAACGAGGGGTTGACCTCTGGTGTGGAACACCAGTTGCCCATGTTGGTGATGACCAGGTCCAATATGTTATCACCTCTGGTGGGAGTGTTGACCAGTTGAACCAGGGTGTTTGAGTTTATAAATTCTAGGAAAAGTTGGGCAAGGGAGTTAGTACTTGAGTAGTTCTCCCAGTTATGTTTGGGTAATTGAAATAACCCAATATTAGGGTGTTTGGTAGGACCTTTATGTTTCCCAGTGTTTACAGAAATGTGGAATGGGGGTCCTGGGACATGGTGGGTGATCTGTATCAAGCTACAATTTGAATTGCCATTTTGCCCATTGTTAGTTTCATGTGGATGATCTCTGAAGCATCGTGCTGTGCCACTAACCTGGAGGTGTGGGTATCCTTGATGAATATGGATACACCCCTGCCTTTTGTATTTTGGTTTGGGTTCTGTGGCCAAAATGTATGGTATGAGTTGTAGCCTGGTAGTGCTGGGGTGCTCTCTGGAGCCTTAAACCAGGTTTCAGTCACTGCACATATATCGATTTTCTGCATACTGAGGAGTACCTCGAGTGCATGCATTTTGAGGTTTAGACTTCTGGCATTGAGTAGCATTATCCTCAGTTTTTTGTTACTTGTGCTATTTACAGCGGTGGGTTTGTCTTTTGAGCCTTGCCTAAAAAAGGCACTATGGGGGCGTGGGGTAGCAAGAGCCTTGACCAGTATTCAAAAGCCTAAGGATGACAGATGCAAGCCATCTCTAGTGAAGCAATGTGGCTTGTCGAGCATGTCATCCCAGGTGGACAGACACTGGATCCCCTTTGACTGACACCAGAAGCTTAACCAATTGTTGAAATCGAGAATTCTTTCTTTATACCATGGTATCATTCTTGGTGAGGGCAGGATGCTACTCAGGGTCAGGGTCATACCAGCCTGGGCTGCGTGATCATAGAGCTCTTCCATGTCTCTTTTCATGTAGTCGAGGGAGGTACGGCTCAGGTCATTCACACCAACATGGACAATGACAGAGTCATATTTGTACTTGTTCTGGAGTGACATGAGTGCTTGTGTTATGTGGTGGATCCTGGCACCCGACAGGCAGTTAACAGTAACCTTCTCCTTATTCAGCCTAGTGAGTGGGACATCAGTATACCTGACTATAGTCACCTATTACTAGTATGTTGGGTATGTTATTTTGCCTTAAGGCCTGATTGCATGGCACACTGGTTTTGTGAAGTATGTGTTTCATGGTTTGTGTTGGGGGGAGGGTGGAGGTTGCTTGGATGTTTGCTTTGGAGGTCTCTGTCAGTTTTGTAGATTTTTATTTAGAGCCTCTGAGTATGTTTTCATGTATTTATGTGTGTTTTTTGCCGGTGCTGGTTTAATGGGTCTGTGTAAGACTGGTGGTGTGATGCAAGTATTTCCCTTCTCCTCTTGACTGTCCGATCCAGTCTTGGGTTGAGAGAGCTTAGACTCTAGTTTGGCTGTATAGCTGCATCTCTTGCATGTATTAGTGTTTGATGGTAAGAGGAGGGGGTTGTCTGTGTACATGAGGTAGTTGTAACATTGCCTCAAAATGCCCAGATTCACCAGTTGGACTGGAGAGTACACCTGAAACTGCCCTTTGGACATGCCTGGATAGGTACAGTGAACTGTTTTACTGGATGACTGGTAAGGTCAAATAGAGAGCCTTGTCATTCTGTACAGTACAGGAGGGTCTAGTGCTAGGGTTTATAAGTGCTTGCTATAATAACTTGCATCTATTCTTAACCAGTGTTTTCATATTATGTCTAATTTGGGACAATTTATTAAAATGCATTGTTTTAATTATTTTTAAAGACTGTAAAATTATTCTTCTTAAAATGTTTTGTAATACTTTGGAGGTTCTCCCCAGGCCTTTTCTGAAAGTGGACTCATACCTAGTCAGGCTTTCTTGATAATCAAATGTCAATAAATATATAAATAAAAACTTGGACATATGTGGATATATAAAGGAAATGTTGCACACCTTGGTGATAGTTATTGATTCTGACTTGTCTGGCACAGCATGACAGCCATTCTTTTTCTTCCCTGACAAAACCTCTAGAGAGTTAAAAGTATGGATTTTAGTACTTCAAGGCTTTTAAAAGGAAAATATGTCTGGAATGTCCTATATAAATACAGAGTGGATGGAGAAAGAAAATGTGATAATTTTACTTTTCATGTTTTCAAAGTAGCTGCATTATGTGACTATGGATACAACCAAGACAATTTTGTTTTTCAAAGAGATGGCAAACCGAACAAGAAGCCTGCCATGCCAAGGGTTTAAATGACAAATTCTGCCTTCATAATAAGCTGTATAATCCCATTACCGTGTTTTTTATGTAATTATAATTACTGTTGTATTAAATACAGGTTTTAAAATTGTTCAGTTTGCCTGAAGAAGGTGTGCATGGAAGCTTACATTATTTTATTTTATTTGTTCTCGTCCATGCTATGTTTTTGTTATATTAATTGGACTATAAAAATAGTTCCCTCGAGAAATATAAAGATCTAGTGGCATGATAGCTGCTGTTATATGCCAGTGAACACTGCAGTCTCTGGAGGACTCAAATTCATGGGCCAACTTCCTCACCCACAGCTCTTTTGATAGTTACAGTATACCTTTTTCTTTCTTCTCTCTCTCTCTTTTTTTTTTGCTCATACAGACTAGCCACCTGATTCACCACTGACCCATCCACTCCCTCATTCTACTCACCTCAGCACCCAACACCAGTCAGTCCTACCCCTCTTGCTGGCTACTCTGGTCATGGTGCTGGTACTCATCCATACTTCCCTGCATCATAGCCAAGTTTACCACCTCAGTGTCAGTGCATCTAGCAGATTTATATTAAACTTTTTTAAAGCAATAAAATGTTGTGGATCATTCTCTGCAATTAACAACACAGCTGATGGACAATGAATGAAGTAAATGAACCCCAGCCATCAGTGCAAACTAAAAGAAACACATTCAAAATACATATTCTGAGTTCCATTACAGGTGGCAGTAAAATTGTCATGCTACTTCTGCTAGTATCATCACTTCTATTACCCTGTGGGTTCCCTGCTCATATTAAACTAATGTTGACACCTAACTCTGTAAAGTCTGCTGGGGTCTCCTAAGCCACATATCTTGGAAAGTAACTTATTCTCTCCATTAATCCTGTTGTGAACCACTAAACTTGGTAGTCTTGGGTTCATAGATGTGTACTAGGCCGACCATTGTGACCTTTTTAAGCCTAGCCATACAGCCTGTATCAATCATGCATCCCATATCTCTGATAATTTCTGGTGTTCATAGTAGTGTACGAAAGGCTTGGGAGATAAAACATTTAAAAGCAGGGACCTGGGAGATGAACCATGTATAGGCTGCTTGTGTCCATTAGACACTGAGGTGCCAAACTGGGTCTAAATTTCCAGTTCCACATCCAGTTATCCAAGCTACACTTGAATTGGGTTAAGGAAGAACTCTGCTTCACATGGGTGGGGAGCCTGTTCTAGGGAAAAGAAAGTCTCTGGGACACATACCTGTCACTCCATTAGGTCCTATTTACATCACAGGAAAAGTTTAAGTCTTCAGAATGGGTAATTCTGGTGCTGTTTGTTTTAGGGATAGGGAGGAGGTCCATCAGAGTGGGGTCCAGAGATATCTTGTATGCCAGGCCTATAGTTCCTTTGAACAACCTGTAAGAGACAGAATATATTAATAAGGCTTTGAGGCAGTCTGCACAGGACATGTTATTTACACCTTGGATTCTTTTAGTAAGAAACCTCTGCAGATGTTCCAACTGTTGTGCCTGGTTAGATACAAATGAAAGGGGACTTTGTACTCAATGATATATCTAATGAGTGCCGAATACAATGGAACAATGACCTTCCTGGACCTAGATACCATACCTTTTGTTGCTCATCTTTCGCTAACATAGATGACAAGCAGGTGAGTTATTCCATTTAGATGCTTTAACACATAGAAATACATCAGGATGGATATCAGCATCATAAAATACAAACAAACTAGTTAACAGACAAAAAACTCACAAAATTCTTCACTTCAAATTTTAAAACAAAAAACACACACTGGAGCCAGAATAAGTTGAGCGCTTTCCTCCGGTTTATTACAGAACTTCTTCAGAACAATAAAATAAATTACATACATCATTTCCTTTTATACCATTATTCTCCTGACAATTTCCTACATTACTAATCCTTAAAAGGACATACACATTTAACATATAATTACCAAAAACATCACTTTCTGTCACACTTTGCAATAATAATAAACTATAAAACAATTCCTAAAACTTATACAGGAATCTTCTGTTATGTAACCATACATATATTATAAAATACTTGAACAATACTAGCCAATATTGTTTCTTAGTCAAAAGTTAACATAGTTTAAATAACTTTTGACAGAAATCTTGTCATTAATACCAGGTGCTATATCAGCTCTTAAAAAAATTGCCATTTAAGTTCTATTTTTTCTAAAAAATTATTAAAGGATCCCACAAATGTATCTGTATTCACTTTTTCAACTACAAAAAAGTAAACTTTGTAAAATGTTCACAGTTTACAGAATGTTTGGCTAAAGCGTTACTCATATCCTTTTTCTTTATAGCCAAAATGTGCTCTCTAACCCTGTATTTTAACTTTCTAATGGTCTTACCTATATAGAAATGTTCACAATTTGAACACACTACAAGGTATACCAATCCCTCACTTTGACAGTCATACCCATCATTAACTATTAAAGTATACTTCAGATGTTTGAAATGATGGCTCTGCACCCCCATCATAAATCTACACTGACTACAGTTTGTACAAGGAAATGTTCCTAGATGGCCAATAACTCTATCTTGACCTTCATTCTTGTTCCCCCCCCTCCACAATTTCCTTTAAATTTCTTGTCTTTTTATTAATAAAATTTGGTTTAGTTCCAATAATTCTAGTCATTTCCTCCTTGCCCAAAATAATCTTCCAATTTTCCTGAATCAACTTTTTAATATTTGGCCCATCAGTACTCATAGGCACCGGAAATGCATATTTTAACCCCTCATTCTCACCCACACTTTGATCAGAGTTCTTCTGAAATCCTGCTCTCAGAATGGGTGAAAATCTATGTTCCCTATTATTTTTAACATATTGTATAACTTCATCAAGGGTTTCACTGGGATATCTTCTATCAGTAAAAAAGAAGTTATGTACCTACCATAACGTTCCATGTTAGTTGTCCATCTCGCATTCCTTCTTGCTGGATGGCAAGGGGTAGGTATGGACTATGGTGTCCAATAACCATTTTGACAATGTTACTTTAGAAACTGGAAGGCCTTGTTTGTTGTTAGCATATGAAAGGAACAACTGATCTGATTTTCTCATTTCCTTAGTTCTATGGAGATAGAAACACAGTTGTCTATGCACATCCAGTTGGTGTAATCTGTATTCTGCCTTGTTGAAATGATTAGGGAAAAAGACAGGGAGTTCAATGGATTGATTCAAATTGTGGTCTGAACAAACTTTAGGTAGAAAAGATGGGTTAGTTCTCAGGGAAACCCTGTCTTTTTGAAAAACTAGGTATGGAGGGTGAACACATAGTGCATGAAGTTCTGAAACACATCTGGCAGAAGTAATAGCAACTAAGAAAAGAGTTTTCCAAGAGAGAAACTTAAAGGAACATGACGCTGCTGGTTCAAAGGGTGGCAGTATCAAGGAGTCAAGAACCAAATTGAGATCCCAAGGTGGAAGTGGCTCTTTCACTGGGGGGTCTAAGTAGAGATGTACCTCTCATGAAGGCCCTACAGAGTTTGTGAGACATTATGCTGGAGTCAGAAACTCCAACATGAAAATTTGAAATGGCAGCCAGTTGTACTCTGATGGTAACAGCTGCTGCACCAGAATGAAACAGTTCTGCTAGGAAGTCCAAAATCTCGTGTACAGGAGCTGTAAAAGGATTTAAAATCCTGGATTCTGCCCAGTAAGAGAATATTTTCCATTTGCTAGCATAGACTTTCCTTGTATTTGTCTTATGGGAGGAAACAATAATATCACGCACTGCTGGGGAAATATTGGGGAGTCTGGCTAGGACTGGATGTGGAGTAACCAAGCTGTGAGCTTGAGAGATTGGAAGGATTGGTGTAGCCCACCTGATTGATGAATCAAGAGGTCCGGTACTGGGTCCAGAATCCAAGGCTGGGCTAGAAGGTGGGGGTGAGGGAAGGGAAACCAAATCTGTCGAGGCCAATAGGGGGCAATGAGGATCATTTTGCAACCCAATGATTCTGCTTTATGAATGACTTTTGGAATTATGGGGAAGGGGGGGAAATGCATAAAGAAGTACCTGATGCCAATCATGGACAACAGCATCCCTGGGTGTCTGACGTGGAGGAGGAACAAGGGAGTAGTTGCTGCTGCATTTGTTGTTGAGGGGAGAGGCAAAGAGATTGCAGCAAGGCTGGCCCCATTTGCAGAAAATAAGATCCACAACTTCCTGTTTCAGAGACCACTTGTGAGGCATGAAGATAGCCCTTCTGAGCCTGTCCGCTATTATGTTGGATGTCCCACGGATATGTGTTGCTGTCAGAAAACGTTGGGAGGAAATCACCCATTGCCACAGTCTGAGGGCCTCTCGGCATAAGGGGTAACACCTGGTTCCACCCTGTTTGTTGATGTGCCAAACCACTGACATTTTGTCCATCTGTATTGCAATAGCCCTGGCAGGGAGAGAGTCTTGAAGAGCTTGCAATGCTGGAGCACCACTCTCATCTCCAGGACGTTGATGATGTGCAAGTGGTACTCGTAAGGTTGCCAAGTGCCTTGAACTGTCTTCCCTAGATAATGACTCCCACCCTATCAGGGAAGCATCCGTGGTCAAAGTGGTGACGGGATGGGGTTCCATGAAAGGTCTGCCCTGAGAAACTAGTGGGGAGACCATCCACCAGGAAAGGTGTCTTTTGCAAGATTCCGTAATTAGCATCATGTGAGACATGGGTAATTCCTGGAAGGACCATTGTGTGAAAAGAAGCCACTGAAGGATTCTCATGTGAAAGCATGCTAAGGGGACTAGAAGAATGGCTGCTGCCATGGACCCTAGAGTTTTGAAGGACATATTTTACTTGAATTCTTTTTCTCCTCAGGAGAAGTGACACCTGTTTTCGAATAATGGAAACTCTTTCCTGAGGCAATTTTACAATCATTTTCTTGTGTCTAGCTCTGCTCCTATGTATGTAATAGATCAACAGGGCAACAAGGCAGATTTTTTTGAAGTTTATTGTGATGCTCAGTTGAGCACAGGATGTGATGATGTAATTTGGTGCTTCTATAAGTTGTTGCCTGGTAGTAGCACTGAGGAGCCAGTCATCCAGATAAGGAAACACCTGGAATCCTTGACGTCTCAGGTGAGCCATGACTACTGCCATGCATTTGGTGAACACCCTGGGGGCTGTTGTGAGACCAAAGGGCAGAGCTCTGAATTGGTAATGACTGGCCCCTAGCCAGAAGCATAGAAATCTCCTGGGCAGTTTGTCCATTTTTATATGATAGTACACGTCCTGAAGATCTATGGAGCACATCCAATTGTCCTGACCCAGAAAGGGGAGAATGGACTGCAGTGTTACCATCCGGAACTTTTCTTTTTGTACAGATTTGTTTAACCTGCTGAGATCCAGAATTGGTCTCCAGTCCCTTGTCTTTTTGGCCACTAAAAAGAATCTTGAGTAAGTTCTGGATCCTACTTGGTCTGTGGGGACTTCCTGGATGGCTCTTTTCTAGCAGTCTTGAAACGTCTGTGACTGCCTGATCCCTTAGATTGGGTGGAACATCTGGGATGGATTTTTTTGAAACAAAAGGGGGTTGATGAAAGGAAATCTTGTAACCTCCGGATATAATGGCTTGTTCCCATTTGTCTTTTGTAATATTTTGCCAGGTGATTGGGTACAATGAAAGCCTTCCCCCGACTGCCACCAGAGTTGAGCAATCGGACATCCCTTCAGGGATGTTGATAGGGTTTGGAAGAGAATGTATCTCTGTCACCCTGATTTTGCGGACCCCTTCTGCCATGAGGGCAGCGTCTGCCATTGTTATTATTTCCCCCTCTGCCCCTGGGGGAAAATTCACCACGTGCATCAGGAAAGGGTCCCTGGGATTTCCAAAACCACATCTTTCCACCCTTCTGACCTTTTGGATATGGCCTGGTAGGAGTGAAAAAAGGACTCCGACATCATAGAGCATCTTGCCTTCCTGCTGGCACCTGGTAAGCATGTCTTTCACCTTAGGCCCAAAGAGGGAGGAGCCATCAAAGGGGGTATTGGTGAAGGATGCTCTGAAAGGTTCCGCAAACTGACACAGCCACAGCCACAGCCAAGAATGTCTCCTAATAGCTACTCCTGTTCCTGCAGCTCTACTTGCTCCATCGGCTGCGTATGAAATAAGCCTCATGGAGGAGTTGACTACTGAATTTAGAGTCACCAGCTGGGTAGCTACCTTGGCTGAAGCCCCCTCAGCTGTGGGATCTTGTAGGGTATCTCCAAGCTCTTTTAGAAGATCCCTCTGAAGCCTAGTAAAATGGGAAAGATAGTTCAGGGACCTAAGGGGGAAGGTTGCTGATGAAAACATTCGCTTCCCATATCTTTCCATCATATGAGAGTCTTTATTCGGTGGATGGACAGATGAGGAGGTTTTAGCTAACTCTCTCATTGTGGATGCTGCTACCACCATGGCATCAACTGGGACACCTTTAGTTAAGAATTGTTTGTCTTGGGGAGCTGTGATAAATTTATTTTAGTCTCCTTGGGACAGGTTCCATGGAATCTGAAGCTGACCAAGCCTTTCGAGACACTACAGACATGAGTGGATCAAAAGGCGGAGATACCCAGGAGGTGGAAGGTTGGGAACCAAATGCGTCCAGGTATACAAACTCATCCTCGGAGGGGGCTAGGGAAGACCAGCTACACCTCTGCTGGAGAATCTCAAGAATGTCTGGAAAGGAAACAACTTCAGAGGGGGAACTTTGGGACCCCTCCGATTCATCCAGGTCTGTATCTGAGGTGACAGACTCAGGGGAGTCTAGGTGCTTCCTCTTGCACTTTTTCTTCTGGGAAGCCTGCTCAGAATGCTCTGGGGAGACTTTGGAAGAAGAGGGTTCACCCAATGGGGTGTCCTGGGGCATAGGTTCCCTACGCTTTGGGGCTGGAGGAGGAGCAGAGGTTGTCACAGGCACTGAGTGGGATGGAGCTGATGGAACCGATAGTGGAGCCATCTGTGGGGACAACACTCTCCACATGACCTTGAAAGTGTCACGGTCTCAACACAAGGAGGGTTCCAGCTCCGAAGAGACAGGAATACCACCCTGCGCCGATGCTCCGAGAGGGTGACTGGGTTCGGACAAGGGTCCGATGCCACTTTCCCCCTCGGAGCTGATGATAGAGCTTCAGCACCCAGATCCCTCGATGGGAGGAAGAATCGAGGTCATCGGAGCCAATGAGGATGTCATCGGAGCCAAAGGAACCACTAACAGAGCATTGATGGACTCCGGCTCTGAACTAAGTATAGTTGGAGGAGGAACCAAAATCAAAGCAGATGGAGCCGAAGCCTGTTGAGGTGGGCTTGAAAGCATTTTAACAAGGGCCTGTGACTTAAGCAACCTACTGACCACTCTCTCCACATCCTGATCCGATAACCTCGAGGATCGAGAGGAGTAGAAAGATGAGTGATCACTGGACTTGCTTTGGAGTATTGGTGATTGTGGCAGCAAGTGAATCAGCTCCAAAGAAGGAGACCTAGCTCTTTTGTGGCTCCAAGTCAGCTCCAAAGTAACAGTTGGAGCCAATGGAGGGGTAAGTCTTGTAGGTGCCAGACAGCACTGACACACTTGGTTTGTCAAGCTCACAGGTCAGTTCTGAACATGGAGCCAATGGCTTGACTGGTTTCAAAGGTTTCACTGGCTGAGATGCTTTAGCCAGAGAATCCTGTTTTAATAATTCATGGAGGATAAGCTTGTTTTTCTGCTCCTGCAGGACCCTTGGACTAAAGGCATGACAAATAGCACAAGAGTCTTGCAGGTGCAGAGCCCCCAAGCAATAAACACAACTAGTGTGCCCATCTGTCAGAGACATCTTCTGACAGCATGAGTCACACTTTTTAAAACCAGAGGTTTTAACTTCCTTAGACATTTTAGTAAAAGTCAAACTACAATAGAAAAACTAAAAATTAATAAAGACCTTAAAGGATGCCTCTAACTTAAATGGCTGTCCTTAAGGGGGGGGGGGGGACTCTCTAAGTTAAATGAGTTCAGGGAATAAGAGAAGGCCTAGCGACTAAGGGGTGAAAAGCACAAGGACGAGATAAGGGGGTTTACAGTAAAGGAAACTTACAAACTATTACCAAGGAAGAATTATATCAAATTTTAAACACAATATTGAGTTTAAAAGAGACAAAAAAAAATTATACTAAGCCTGAGCCAGTATTGATCACAACCTCGCAGCTAAAGTGGCAAACGAGATCTGAGTAGCTGGCGCTGGGCATTCTGGGATAAGTGGTAGCCTTGAGCCAGTAAAGAGCTCTCAAGCTATAGTAAGTGGCCAAGTCAGAGCTGAGGATCGGCTCCAAACCCATCCAGCAAGAGCGAAGACGAGATTGGACAACTTAACATCAACTGTTTAAGTGTATCCAGTTCTGTTGTAAATTGATGGTTATCACTGACCATTCTAATAAGTCTAATCACTTGCCCTTTGAATACATTAATTTTCATATATTTAGGATGCTAACTATCAAAGTGCAAGTAATTGGTTAGTAAAAGTTTTCTTTCTATAAATGTTGCTTCCAAATACTTTGTTACCAACATCCATTTTAACTTCAATGACCAAAAATTGGACTTCTGCACCCTTATTACCTATAGTAAACTTGAGCCAAGACACTGATTGATTAATTTGCTGGAAAAGCTCATCTAGCTGTTCACCATTACCAGCCCAGACAAAAAACAGGTCATCAATATAATGCCTGTAATATCTAACATACTTAAATAAATCCATCTTCTCCAAAAATGTGACTTCCCACCAACACATAACTAAATTAGCAAAAACAGGCGCTACATGTGCCCCCATTGCTACGTCACTTGTTTGTTGGTAAACTTATTTACCAAACATAAAAAAGCTATGTAATACTATTTCCATTATCTGACAAGTGACAAAAATGTCCTGTTTAAACTTCACTTTATCCAAATAAAGCCTCATGAACTCAATTCCTTCATTTTGATCTATTACAGTATACAATGAACATACATCCAATGTACACAGAAATGTTTGATCTCCTTGGAACTTAAAGAGTCGAAGCTCATCAAGAAACATCCATGAATCTTTTAGGCATCATTTACTATTTTGTACAATAGGATTAAGTATTCTATCTTAATACATGGAATTTTTTGAAGTTTTACTGAAGGGGCAGAAATGATAGGCCTGAATGGGGGATGCTTTTCATTTTTGTGTATTTTAGGGATGCCAAATAGCATCCCTAATTGAGGCTGTTCAACACACAAAACCTCAAATAAATATATCGAAATGTATTGCTGGTGCAATAAATCCAGCAAAATAATATCTAATTCTTGGAACTTTTTCCTAACAAAATCCTTGGACACTTTAAGATATTTGTCTCCATCTGCCAACATCTCCTTAATACTTCCATAGTAGTCCTGGTTATTCATAATAACAAGTCCTTGTCCCTTGTGTGCTTTCATATATCTTATGTTTCCATAAGAAACAAGCTGTTTCAAAGCCATAGTTTCTTCCTTGTTCAAAGTTTCTCTATACCCAACTTGTTTTTTACTATTCTGTAAACTGTAAATATCATTCTCACAAATAGTAGAAAAAGTGCTCAAAGTGTTAACTAATGGGGGATTAACATTCCTTTTCTTTCTTAAATTTCTTAGTTAGCAGACAAACCTTACATACATACATGCTTACATCTCAAACAGCTAACTACAAAATGGCAGGCTCGCATGTGCTCAGTATTTATATACTTGTGCAAGCCCTTGAATAGCTTCTTAAAGGTACACACACACACACACACACACACACACACACACACACACAAACACACACATATTGATCTACACCTTTGTTTATAAGTTGCACAACATAGAATGATTTCCTCATTACCTTAAATGCATTATTGTCGAAGGCTAGGTTATTGTCAACTTGTGCCCCAAGTCCCTGGCTACTGGTTTGACTGTTAAGGGTGTGTTGTCAATATGGTAGTTAAGAGGGGTGGCTGACTTCCTGAAAGAAAGCTATTCTGCATTTCTTATTATATTATATATGGCTCTGACACTAGTTATATCTGTGTAATCACTTCTTGGAGAATATTAGTATCAGTGGTGGATTCTATGACTGCTCCTAATTTGCAATCATCTACAAATATGGTCAGCCAAAGACCCTTGACATTGGCACTGACATCAGAGAATTAGATGCCAAAAAAGAGTTGTCTCAAACTGATTCCTGAGGGACTCCATTGGTGACTGGACTCTTTGCAGAGGTGGACTCCCCAATTTTAACTTCCTGGGTCCTGTCTGTGAGCCAGCTGGACATAAAGATTTATACCCAACCTCTTGAGTTTGTCAACAATGCCTGAGTGGGGTATTGTGTCAAATGCCTTGGCCAGGTCAAGATAGGCAGTGTGAACTGTTTTGTCTTCATCTATTTCTTGATGGGAAGGCCCTGATTCCCAGAAAAGTGCTGCTGGGGGGATCTAATTCCTTGAATCATGCTGTAAGGTGAAGCTTTGACTCCTAGAAGCATGCTGTAGGGAAAAGCTCTAATTCCTAGAATCAGGGTCTATATTAGATCACCAAACGCTTAGGAAAGCAAACAGTGATTAATCAACCCCATGTAAGCGAAAGCTTACAAAACCGAACTGTCAGAACAGTTCCAACAAAAAAAAAAAAAGCACATTAAAACATGAGATTAAGTGGGGGGTCTGTGCTCCCCACACCCCCCTACTTATATATACCAACTCTGAGACTGCACTACAGTGTCGAAAGCGGCAAAGTACTGAAGCGGCCAAGCAAATTCTTTCCCAGGGAAAGAATTTGCTTACATGCCGCTTCGATATTTTGAGTTTCAGTTTTGTAAGTTTGACCAAGATGCATTCGAAAACATGCATCTTCGGTCTGCTGATAGGAACCCCTAGAATCATACTGTAAGGGGAGACATTAACTCCTAGAATCAATAATAGGAGGCACTATCTCCTAGAATCATGCTGTAGGAGAAGGTTCTAATTCATACAATCATGCTGTTGAGAAGGGATCTAATTCCTAAAATCATGCTGTGAGAGGACAAAGGGATCTAAGTTCTAGAATCATGCTGTTGGGGGAGGCTTTGGCACAGAGAATCATGCTGTTGGTAGAGAGCTCAGATTCCTGGAATCATCATTTTGGAGAGGGTTCTGATTCCTAAATTTACTCTGCATGTCTCTGACTGCCTATAATTATTTGGCATGCAAAAGACTAAATTAAACTTGATGCCATGAATCAAGGAGAATTCCTCTGAGTTTGGTAATCTTGCAGAAAGCCCCCCCCCCACCTCACACATATTTTCGTATTACACTAAATTGGTCTTTTGACTCTGAATACTGCTAGGTCCCATTACTTTCTTAATTCTTCTGGCATTCCCTGAATCTCTTAATTCAGCAGGGATTTTCTAACTCATTTAATCCTACTGTGTGCCCCCTACCTTATCCTTCAAACCTATCAGTCAATTTGAGGATACCCACTCCAGTGTTAATTCTGCTATTGGCCATCTAAATCCATTACGTCTGTCAACTCACAATTTTATTAAGTGTAATAATAGGCCCTGGAAACTTGTATTATCAGCCTTGCCCGGGGCCTTCTTATTCCTATTTAATCTTGCTGTTTGTTCTCTGACTTTTTTAATCCTGTCAAGGGCCCTGACTATGTTGTTTTTTATATCTATATGTGTAATCATTTTACTTTTTGCTTAGCTTCTCTCATTTTTAATGCATTACTATCCTTCTTATTACCCAATGGCTGAATATTGGTGGCAAAAGGTGAGTAGTGTGTTGCCCCAGCCAGGCATGCTCCAAAGATAACTAACCTTTTTACTTTTTATTTTACTTACAACTGTAATCATGTCTTCCATTGGTTCAGTATTTCTTTTGACGTGTCTCAGATACACCCATTCCCACACTCAGCCACAGTATGAAATGGTCATTCCTCCATCAAAGTGTAAGGATAGACTGATCCTCCCCCAGCCAGCTCTCTAGTACCTCTGTTGTTAAATGAACACCAGGGTACAACTCTACTTTTAAGTCCTCAGGCTTGCTGGCATCTGAATGCATTAGTTCTGTTGTGGGAGGCCAGTTCTATTATCCCTTTAACAGGTCCATGCAAGTCCTGCTGTGGGGTCCCAGCTCCATTATTCCTTTAGAACACTCACAGAACTGTAAAGGTGATAGAGTGACAGTTCCTGAAAAGAGTTGCATGTGTCCCCATAGTGTCAACTTAACTTTTTGTACTCTAACTTAATGATTTTTATTTCTTTATTTTTTAATCAGTGCTCCATATTTTGCCATACTAAAGCAAAATAAGGAAACAAAGAAACATTTGGATGTTTATAATATGGATTTACATGTGTATAGCACATGGCTATTATATAGGAAAGTGTTTTATTATACAAACGTGCATCATTATAGCCTCGTTCCACACCTTTAGGAGCTGGATTATGATTTTGTGAAGTTGCCTATAGTAGTGATGGTTTGCAAAAGCAGGATTGACCATATATTTTTATTGCTAAGAATGAACCCTGCTGCTTTGCTTATTTGTT
Organism: Protopterus annectens; assembly: GCF_019279795.1. Lineage (NCBI taxonomy): Eukaryota > Metazoa > Chordata > Ceratodontiformes > Protopteridae > Protopterus > Protopterus annectens. The sequence goes on along the minus strand of NC_056743.1, from coordinate 794,450,551 downwards.
AATGCTGTGATGTTTACAGATAATCTGTTAATCGCAAAAGCTTTGAAGACTTGTGCCACTGTCACAATGGTGTCTCACTCTGATCTGCACACTGTTATTCAGTAGTTCTCAAAGAGGAATAGGATTGTAAACATCAAGTCACTGCGTCTTTGGCACAGCAGTCAGACAAATTCTGTCTAACTTCATCCTTAACTATTCCTCTGTTGCAAAATACCTTGAGTTATGGCTAGACTTGCAACTTAACAAGCAATAGTACCTAAAAACAAAAATCAACAGATTCGATTCTGCCTCAAATGCTCAGAATTCCTTGGTCCGGAGTCATACTATCATAGTAAACATATAGCGGCTGCCAGGCAAGAATATGATCTTCCTTTACTTTGTTTTACTTCTTCTAGAAATAAGACATCCAAATTCTTTCTTACTTCCCCCACCAAAAATAGTATCTTTGCCCTACAGTTTGCAGAGTTGGATGACTACTGGCAGACAAAGGGCTAACCAGCTTTTCTGTAATCTTTTTACAACTGTCAGTTCCATGAATAATGTCCGTATTAGTCCACTGCTTAACATCAAATCTATTTCACTTATCTTCAGGTTAAATGATGCCATCTGCTTCACTTTTTGCCTCATTTTATTGTTCATGTGAACTTTTAGCTATAGGTATTTGGCCAATTGAACTAGACTCCGAGTGCTTCTGGCCTGGCCTATAGATAGCATGAGTCCATGTCTCTGTCAGTGCACTTTCCTGTTCATAAGTAAGTACTATGCTAGCTGTCCTTGTGAGCCATTTTAAGACTAGCCAATTTCCCTTTCTGTGCTCAAAATAACCTATCCCATTTTGTTATAGACTGGCCTTATCCATCCCATGGTCGATAAATTTATATTACCCCTAACGAGAATAACTGGGATCATAACACAGATAATTTGAGGAGACCTTAGCATAGGATAAAGCATTTAGGAGATACTTCTGTCCATTAGTAGTACAGGGGCAGTCCTGGGTTAAATGTTCTGTTTCCCATTCATAGATTCAAGTTGTGCTTGAATATGGACAGGGATGAACTTTGTTTTATGTGGATCTGGAGTCTGTTTCACAGCAGAGGTATCTTCTGCAAGTTACACCTGTCCCTCTAAACCACTATATTTTTGTTGCAGAAGAGATTAAGGTCCCTAGACTATGTATTTCTGATGCTATTGGACTTTCTGATGTGCAGTAAATCCATCAGTAATTGGTTAGAGGATACCTTGTATGCCAGACACAGGTCACCTCCTACCAGTCTGTTGGATACCAAGTATAATGGCAGGGCTTTGAGTCAGCTCAAAGAGGACATGTTGTTTAAGCCTTGTATCCTTTTAGTAAGGTATCTCTGTGAGCATTCTAGTTGTTGTATGTGTCTGGACAGACACATGCCAAAGGGGCATTATATTCAATGACTGGCTTAAGGGCTGAATAAAGGGGGACAATGACATACCTAGATCTAGACACAATCCCTTATGTTTATGAGCTGTGCAATATAGGACTTTCTTATAACAATAGGCACATGTTGGTCAAAAGTTATGTCACTGCCCATATAAGTCCACATATCCCAAACAAATGGGTCAACTCTTAAGGGCATATTGTCGATATGGTAGTTCCCTGGGGTAGCTGACTTCCCACAGGATACAATACTGCATTTTTTGGCATTTAGTTTCAGTCCATGATTTTGGCGCCAGTTATTTCAGACAAACCTTCCTGCAGGTTCCTGTTCATGAAGCAACAAATACATTTAAAAACAATATTGTTGGCAGTTAGCAGGATGAATGAATTCAAGGATGCTACACTGATAGGCAAACAAACCTGGAGGGTTTATCAAGGGATTTCAACAGGTACCAGAAAACCCAAGAATAAAGTTGGACAGGTTCCCTACTAGCCATAGTCCTCAAGATGAACAGACAAGCTTCTCTGTTTATGGCTGACTATGGCATACATTATAGTATATGGAAATCCTTCATACCTCTCAACTGTCCAAATTTTTACAGAATGTCCAGATTTTTGCCTCTTATTTTGACCTGTTCCTTATAAAATATGTGGTTTTCTAACAAATCTATGAGAACTGATGTCACTAAATCCATCCATCCATATCCCCTTTTTCCCCATTTTTGCACATGGGTCTGGGTGTCACTTCAACAGTAATAATCATCTACAGCCAAGGTTTATACCACCAAGCGGCTAGTTGGCATATATTTGTGCTTCAGACTTCACATCCTTCAGAAAATGCATGCTAACACAAATCCTGTTATTCTAGCAAATTTCTTAAGTTTACAAGAGCAATATTTAAAATCTGTCCTTATTTTGGAGCCTTTGTCCCCATAATATTTTAGGCTTTGTCTAGATTTCTTGCACTAACAAAATGAGAGGTATGAAATCATTACATAACAGATTTCAGAGGCACCGCCCATTTTCAGTGGACTAGAAATTAGGAACAGGACTGTTTTAAAACCATGTAATATTTTTATTTATTTATTTATTTAACATTTGTTTACCAGGGAAGTCCAACTGGGCTAATTGCCCATTTTCAGTGGAGAAATACTCCACACAAATGTACACAGTATATCAGCACATAAATTATACAGGAGAGAAAATTATACACAACATAAAGAAAGCACACTATACAATGGAGTACTATTCAATAATGTTTCTCCAATAACATACAATAATTTTGTCAGAAGTTATATATACAATTGAGTAGTAGGTGGTAGGAAAATTATACAGATCTCAAAGACAGCATAGTATTAAAATGAATATTATGCAATATTGTTTGTCCAATTACATACAACAATTTTGTCAGAAGTTATACATACATCAGAGTAGTGAGTGGGAAAAGAGTTTGAGGGTGGGCCGAGAGAGACAGCGAAATGACAGGTAAGTCCGGTCTGGGGAGGGGCAAGAGCATAACCAGTTGTCATTTACATGGACTTTTTCAAGTTTTTGAATTGTGCTGGGTCAGTTTTGTTTAGTATATTCTGAGAGATAGTGTTCCATGCTTTAGAGATGTGATTAGAGCAGAGAGTCTCCAAAACTGCTATTAGATTTTGTAACTTTTAGTAGTAGTTTATAAGGAGATGAGGTGCATGGCAAACAGAGAGGTGGTGAAGGCCAAGGATAAGGCATATGAAGAGTTGTATGAAAGGTTGGACACTAAGGAGGGAGAAAAGGACCTGTACCGATTGGCTAGACAGAGGGACCGAGCTAGGAAAGATGTGCAGCAGGTAAAGGTGATAAATGATAATGAGGGAAACATACTCGCAAGCAAGGAGAGTGTGTTGAGGAGATGGAAAGAGTACTTTGAGGGGTTGATGAATGAAGAGAATGAGAGGGAGAGAAGGTTGGATGATGTAGGGATAGTGAATCATTAAGTACAATGGATTAGCAAGGAGGAAGTAAGGATACCTATGAAGAGAATGAAGAATGGAAAAGCTGTTGGCCCAGATGACATACCTGTGGAAGCATGGAGTTGTTTAGGTGAAATGGCAGTGGAGTTTTTAACCAGATTGTTTAATGAAATCTTAGAAAGTGAGAGGATGCCTGAGGAATGGAGAAAAAGTGTTTTGGTACCGATTTTTAAGAATAAGGGTGATGTGCAGAGCTGTAGTAACTACAGAGGGATTAAATTGATCAGTCACAGCATGAAGTTATGGGAAAGAGTAGTGGAAGCTAGGTTAAGAAGGAAGGTGATGATTAGTGATCAGCAGTATGGTTTCATGCCGGAAAAGAGCACTACAGATGCGATGTTTGCTCTGAGATTGTTGATGGAGAAGTACAGAGAATGTCAGAAGGAGTTGCACTGTGTTTTTGTAGACTCAGAGAAAGCATATGACAGGGTGCCTAGAGAGTTGTGGTATTATATGAGGAAGTTGGGAGTGTCAGAGAAGTATGTAAGAGTGGTAGAGGATATGTACGAGGGTAGTGTGACAGCGGTGAGGTCTGCGGTGGGAGTGATGGATACATTTAAGGTGGAGGTGGGGTTACATCAAGGATCAGCTCTGAGCCCTTTCTTATTTGCAATGGTGATGGACAGGTTGACAGATGAGATCAGACAGGAGTCCCCATGAACTATGATTTTTGCAGATGACATTGTGATCTGTAGTGAGAGTAGGGAACAGGTGGAGGAGACCCTGGAGAGATGGAGATATGCTCTAGAGAGAAGAGGAATGAAGGTCAGCAGGACTAAGACAGAATATATGTGTGTGAA